>NW_005842419.1:351432-361166 GCF_000455745.1 Alligator sinensis
TGCTGAATAGACATGACATGGAGACTGCTGGAGTGCACTAATTAGCACACTCCAGCAGACTCGATTAATCAAGTCTGCTCCAATGCATGCTAATTAGCACACACTGGAGAAGATGTCCAGCATGTGTATAGGTGCCTGGAGGTACTAAATGTAATGCACATTAAGAAAAGTGCCTTAATGTACGTGTAGATGAGCCCACTAAGTTCAGCAGAAGCCAGGTTAGAATCATAAGCAAAACTCATGGGCTCAGATTTTAAACCTGGAATGGATCCAGCATGATTACACCCCACATAATACAAGTATTGAATGTTCCCCCCCATAAGTCTTGCCTCAAGATCACAATGGACTTGCTAACTTGTGGTCAAAGAAGATGGGTGATGCTTGTTTGACCCTAGACTATTATTCTCTGGTTGATGTCAGCCTCTTTGAATGATGAATCATTATGAAGTGCAGATCCAATGCTGCCTGGGTAGTGATATCTCTGGCTATTTCCATGTAATTCTGCATTGCTGCCCATGGCATTTACACAAGAGGCCCTAACACAGTATCATCCTACATGGCTTTAATTTGCTATTAAAACCATTATAGGCTTTTGTGTTTGGGCTTCTTTCCAAATACAGTAAATCTCCTTTCTGAGGCAGTTTCTGCAACAGCACCACTGCTGACAGAACCCATCAATTATGCTTTGCTCCATTATAAACAACACCCAGGTCTTATCATGCAAGATGCTACACAACCAAGGGGAGCCACTTTGGTCCTGCAGGCTCAGTGGGTGGATGTACCACCCTGGAACTGGCACAGTGCAGATAGAGTGCTTCTCATAGAGCTCTGCCAATATTTCCCTCTCGAATCCTCAGTGTGCAAGTTGTGCTTTCAAAGCATGGTCCTGCAAAGTCCTAAGCACTTTTGAGAAGTGCTCAGGCCTCTCCATTCCCATGGGTATTATTGGAATACTTAGCAAGACCAATCCCCTACTGCGTGGAGGTTGCAGATAGCTGAGAGCTTAATCTTTCAAGACATGATCCTGAACCAGCAAAGAATTTAAGCACATGCTTAATTTTAAATGTAAAGTGGGCCTCTTGAGAAGCTGATGCCATCTCCATAGCTATCAAGAAACAGTCCTCCAAGATGCAATGTTACAAGGTGACTCAGATGTGTTATGTCATGTGCTTGAAATTAAGCCCAGGCTTAAACGTGCTACTAGCTCAGGGACAGAATATACAGGTCCAGTGGCGATGCGTAGGAGGTGTAGGGGGGTGCGTATACACCCCCTAAAAGCACTGGTGCACCTGTCTGGCTGTGTTCCCCACTTAAACGATGGGCAGGGGGACAGGTGGGAGCACCGGTGCCCCCCCTGCAAGCACTGGGTGGGGAGTGGCAGCGCCAGATATAGTGCCATGGCCACTTCCAGGAATACTGCGGCCGCTTCCTGGTCAGTGAGTTTTGCCATGGGGGGACTTCCTCCCCAGTCAGCAAGATTGACCACGGGAGGACCCCTCCCCGATAGCTGACTGGTTGCTGGGGGTCATATGCCCCCCCAACTAAGGTGGCACCCATTGCCCATGTATCGGTCCTTGTAGAATCAAGACAGATCAACAGCCCAGGCTTGCCAATATACTTAATCCAACCAGACTTTCTTTGTTTCACTCTCACTCATCAAGTAATGAACTGCATGAGGGCAAAATACCTTTCAAAAGATCAGGAGTGAAATTTTGAAAAGTACTTTAGTGACTTATCAGCCTAAGTCCCATTCTCTTCCTGTGGGCATGACTATATAGTTGTGCAGACCAGCAACAACAAAATGAGAGCAAGCCCTCAAAAGTTGGATGACTAGAGTGCTTGCCTAGGTTCTAGGACACCTCACCCAATGAATGCCTGAACCTGGGACTTCTCAGCACAGCACTTGAACCATCACACCACAGATAGCCTCTTCTCCAATAGCAGACCCTTCTCCAACCCTCCTTTTGAAGTTGGCCCCTGGGCAGCCACAACAGGGAGATATGTGGGGTCAAGATGAAAAGACCAAACCTGGGGTATCTGGTTTAGTGAGGTGGCTGCTAGCTTAGAAAGGAGGGAGCTCTGGACTCTAGCCTTTTCCCCCAGTATGACAGCCTCCACACTGCACTGGCCTCCAGCCATTTCTTTTCCAGCGATCATATGAGTGGCTCATCTTCAACAGTTCTTCTGGAGAAGATAAAAATTAGTGCCCGAGCGGTGGTGATTACTTAGAGTACTGTGCGGGGAAAGAAGAGTGTGGGTGAAAGTGCACTAGAACCTCGGAGGTAAATAGTTTAGCCACTGAACACCCCATTTCTGTTCCTGAGGTGAAGTTTGGTAGACTTCTGGTAGAGAGGCTAACCTTCATGCCACCAGCTTTCATCCTAAGCACACCACTAAATCCATCATCTACAGCCAAAGTCTACATTACAACTGTATCTGCTTTGATCCCACCAACCAGGATATACACCTTCAGGATCTGGAGCATGGATTCCTACAATACAACCCCAAAACTGTAGCCCTCAAATCAAGAAAACCAGACTAAGGCCCCACTCTAACCTGCTACAGTATCAAGCCAGGATGAGGAGTCCCTCTGGTTGTCACCTACAATCCCTGGCTTGAACACCTGAGACATATCATTAATGACTGTAGCACGGAGCCAAAGGCCCTGTTACCGAAAAACGGAAGGCACAGCAGGCTAGCCTGACTGTGTAGATAGGCAGGCAGCTGAGACAAGGCTACATGCACAGCAATAAGCTGGAGGAATAGGGCAGATTCCTAGGCAGCCATAGGATAAAGGCTGCAAGTAGCAGGGCTAAACTGCTAAAAAGTTGGCCAACAGAGGTGGCCTGAGGCCAAGAGGGCCAGAGCCTAAACCTGAGAAGGGCAAGACTTGGGCCAAGGGAACCAGAGCCTGATAAAGGCAAGACGGGCTGAAGTCCAGAAGCCAAGGTCTGGTGCAGTGCATCTAGGCTGAGGGGTGCAGAGCCAGAGAGCCAAAGTCCCAACAAAGGTTTGAAGGCCTGAGAGGGCCATGCATTGTGGTGGGGCTGGGTGGCCCCTCTGAAGCAATATATACCATCTGTGAGGCATGGTGTGGCTATGAAGGTTGGGTGGAGGTCCCAAATACAGCCCCTAAGGTGCCTGGTGTCCTAGGGCACCAACAGGACCATAAAGGCCACAGCAGATTGTCTGAGGGCAAATTTGCAGTGGACTGGACCCACTCTGGGCCCTCAGGGCAGCCTTTTTTAACAACAACAAAGTGTGGCAGGAAAAATAATAGGGAAACTTGCAAACCCACCAATGTCATATGCCATCACCTGTTTCCAGTGCCCCTGTGCTCTCTACACTGGGCAGACAGAGCAATCCCTATGTTACAGAATGAATGAATGAATGAATGAATGAACACTGCTCTGAGATCAGCTGCTGAAAGACACGCAAGCTTGTAGCAGAACACTTTGACTTCTATGGACTTCATCCCTGACCTAAGGGCGGCTGTTCTTAGACAGCAAACTTTTAAAACCAGATTTAAACAGTAAATTGTGGAACAAATAATAATCCACAAACTGTCTTGTGTTACTCATAGTTGAAACAGAGACTATGGATTCTTATACCATTACCTGGGTTAGCTTTGGTGACTCCTTTGTCCCTATGTGTTTAATGCTTATTTGCTTCTCTCTCCCAGCACTGTCCCTTCTCCCCTCTCTCTCTCTTTGCCCCTCCCTTGTCTTTTGTAATCGAATTTCCCTCTCCGTCTTATGCTTTGCTTTCTGCACATCCTTTCACAGCATCTGATGAAGTGAGCTACAACTCATACATGGAAGAGGACAGCAGGAAAGAAATGGCAGACCTCATCTGGTGCAGAGGGATCTGGCATAGACTTTTTTCAGGGGCAGGCCCTCTGAGGAGGGCAGTGTGTGAGGGTATGGGTATGGAGATGGGTGCGCGGGCATGTGGACACGCATTGTGAACTGTGTAATGGCTTTTTAGTGTGCTTTGATCTGCTAAGTGTACCACAGGGGCCACTTGGTAGAGTGTTGGAGATGGAAGTATACACACACACACACATATATAGAAATAAATATTTTTGCAAAAGAAAAAAAAAAGCTTGTGCTGTGCATATAGTTGTGTACTTTGGTTAGTTTATAAGGTGCAAATCTACCCTGCCTTCTACCTGAAGTCTGGTACAAACAGATTTTGACCAATTCCAAAGTATAAGACTGCTACATGTTCATCAAAGGGTACGTGTGCATGCTATGGCTGCTACTGAACATGCTTAGTATGCTTGACTATACAGTCATGCAGAGCTGTCCACATGGATAAGGAAACTTTTGAAAATGTTACTCATAACTAACTCTATGGTTTGTCCATCATCTCTCTGCAAAGAGACTCCTCAGCAGCAGCTGCAACAGTAGCTAAGTTGTGTTTTTTAAATCCTTTTCTGGAATGAGGTGTAAAACCAGGATTCTGAACACTTATAAATATTAAAGATCCTATAGCGCTGTGCACAGGAGTAGAGGTGTTAACCCCAAAGTGCTGGTCAGATTCCAAATCAAGCAATTACATTCAGCCTCTGACATTTTAAATTCCCACTCTTGTTTCTAAGTTCCCACTTTGGTTTCTACTACATCGTGATATTCCTCTTCACTTTTTTGGGTCCCTACCATTAGTTTATTTTTCCATCTATCCCACCATTTCACTAGCAATCAGGCAGTTCCACCGCTGGCAGCACTGGTAGGAGTCGCGTTGTCCCCCACATTCATGCAGGGAGATCACCACTTAAATGTTCTTTTATTCTTACCTTTGCATGCACTAAACAGTGCACAAACCAAAGCCTGCCCATAGCTGTAGCAGGCACATCGTGGGTTTAAGTAGCATTTACTAGCTTCTGTTTGGTTAAGGAGATGCATTTCAGGGACCTAAAGAGCCACTTCATTTTATCATCCCAAATAGGGGTGAACATTTAAAAAAGAAAAATTTCTCATAAGAAAGGATTTCCACAAACAATTTTAGTTTCTGCCCAAAAGCTCTAGATAGGCAGTGGGGAATCTCTCATTTCAATCTCTTCCCCCTACCTTTTTAAACTAAAATGCTGGGCCAAATTGAAATTTTCCTGTGGAAAATGTTGATGTTGTGAAAATGATACTTGCCATCAGGATGACCAGCAGGACTTAAAACACCTTAAGGGATCACTGTTTTCAGAAAACATTGACTATTCCTCTCTGAAACGTCCATCAAACTGGGCACCCACAGCCATTAGTCACTTCTGAAAGCAAAGATCTTTTGTTGTGTTTCCTTATCTATAAATTGGATACTAATACCTGCTTCACCAAAGTGGTGTGAAGTTTAATTTATGTTTACAAAATGCTTTGAGACCCTGTGATGAAAGGCACTATTGACATGCAAATTACTTTTATCTGTACAGATGATTAATCAACTGACCAGGCAAAAGGCAGGGCAGAGTGGCAATTTGCAGACTAACTAATGAAGTAAGCACCTGCTGATGAAAGCTTATGTGTCTCTGAATTAGTCTATAAGGTCACTCTGCCCTGCCTTCTGCCTGACTTCAGACTGAGGGCTTTGTTACAGGGTAATTTTGGTGGTTCCTGGAGCTCTTAGCCCCTGTGTTGTCCACACATTAACACCTGAAACTGGTTTTAAGCATTCCTTATGCAGCTCTGGGTGATGCCACTCCAGGGCCGGATTCTCTTTGACCTGTGCTACTTGGCTCTTGTTACCCTAAGGTGCAGCCACTCTAGGCTACACTCTAGTGTAAACAGGGTAGCTGCTGCTTTCTGGGCCAGAAGAGCATCAGCCTGAGAGCAGGGGTGGCTGGGCCGGCAGGTACAAGTAAGTAATGCCCTGAGGGTGGGAGGAGGCAGAGGGAAACTCCAAGGAGCACTGGGAGAGGTAAGGGGGTGCAACTGGGAGAGCCCTGGAGGCAGGGGGTGGGGAAGCCCAGCATGGGGGTGGGGGTTCTTACCCTTCAGTCCTCCAGGCCCCTCTAGCCAGAAGTGTGACTGTCCCAAGCTTGAGTTAACACTAATACCCACCAACATTTTGTGCCGCTCAGCATAAGGTGTAACAAAGCCCTAACACAGCTAAGTATCTCAGTCTACTGACCAGTGGTAACTACTAAATTATTGTTACTGTCATCTCCCTCTTCAAGTTTAGAGTAACACAAAAGTGAAAATACGTATGTATGATTCAAAGAGAAGAAGGCATGTGCTGAAATAAACCACTGCTTATGAAATCTTATGCATCTCTGATTTAATTAGTCTATAATGTCCCAATCTACCCCACCTTCTCGCAAGCTTCAGACTGATGTGGTTAACTACTTCTCTCTGCAAAGAGAAGAGACAGGCTCTACAGGCCTGTCTACAGTACAAAAATTACCTGTTGCCATTACTGGGTGTCAGCAATGGATGCACCGAACGGGAGCTGAACGCAACTTGTCTTAGTGTTTGCTAAACTCCTAGTGTAGACAAAACCAGAGGAGTTGACTCATGTCCCATGTAGACAAAAGCAAATTAGAAATAACTCCACACCAGCCAGGGGCCCTTATTCTCCTCCCAACTACCCTAATGTAAATCAGGAGTAACTCCAGTGAGATTTTGCTGGTGTAATCTTCTGAGAACAAAATCAGTTCTCAGCTATTAAAATCTAAGCAGTAGCTAGGAAATTCCAGTCTACTCGCTTGATGGGGCCAGCACGCACTGACTGTTCTGTAAAGGCTTTGTTAAACCTTCTCTGTACAAAGGAGATGAGTCCATGACACGTAACAGTCACTCCCTCCTCCTTTTGAAGAGCAATGACATTCCTGAGATGCTTGAGAGCTGATGGTGTTGAAGGCTTTGAAGTGAAGTGCTTGAGCAGTCTATTTTGACTTCTCCGGGTGAGTCATGCTCAGCTCCGTATCTAAGATGGCTTTTCAGCTTGTTTTGACTGTTTTCCAAAGGTGACATGTTTGCTCAGCCTGACCATTCCCTGTAATTTTTGTTTTCACATTTGTCTTTCCTCATGCTCTCAGCACAGCGGAACATCTTTCGATCCTTAAAGTGGTTCAATGGTTCAGACCTGATTTTTCAAAGGCAGTGTTGTCTTCAGGCATTTTTGTGCCACAAGGACAAATCCTACCCTCTGAACAGCATGTGCATCTCTGAGGTGCTCAAGCTGGAAAAATCTAAGCCAGGTGCCTGGCTGCAAGTCAAAAAAAAGGATTTCTCTGGTGCTGATAAAAGGGAAATGTCTGCATTCATAGAGGAAACCCATAACCCTAGGTGAGATCTCCTCTGCTATAATAGTATCTCTTGTCACCAGGGGCATCTTTACACAGGGGGGGCACTTTAATTAGAGAGGCTCTCGGAAGCATGCTAATTAGCACTCTCCAGCAGACTCTATTAGTCGAGTCTGCTCCAATGACGCATTGGAGGAGATGTCAGGCATGTGCATAGGTGGCCTAGGAGTACATATTACTGTACTAGAATAACCTAAAGGGTTATAATCCATTTAATGATTTTGTAACAGTAATTATTAATGAGTCCATATTACATTTCATCCAGAGAACTCTAAGCACTTGACAAATTTACAGGTTAATTTATAAGCTTTGTATGATATGTATAAACATTATATGGGTTCTCAGCCTGGGACTCTGAGAAAGTTGAGGAGTTAAAACCATCCTAAATTTATCATCTTGGTTAAGGGAGCAAGTAACATGCCAAGATCCTGCTAGATGCGAACAGAGTCCATGGCATGTTCCAGTGCAGAAAAGGTAGGAAGCAATAATATACATACATATATTGAAGTTTTATTTCTCTCATCAACTAAATATAATCATCAGTATGGTACAAGGCAGCTTCTCCCAAATAACACAGAACAATGTGATTCTTATTCTTCAAACTACACACAGGCCATCATAAAATGTGACAAATGATGAAACTGTGGAACATTGCTATTGAGCTGAGTCCTAGTTGGCAGATTTTAAAGGTTTTTAATGAAGACTTGATTCTCTTCTTTCTTACTTTATTTTATCCTATTCAGATTTTGCAGCTTCTAATTGTTCATAAGAACCCACCACCAAATCCCAATCTGAAATATTAGCTAGGAATTCAGAGGTTTTTAAATTTATCTTTTCTTCATAGTTACTATGTTTGTTGTCTTTGGTTGCATCTGGGTATCTGATTTGGTTAACTCTTTGTCCCTCTTAGCAGTATTTATATTGCCTGCAGTGCAATAGGCAATGTACAAATACATAGGAGGGCATGGCTCCTGACCCAAAGAGTTTTGTTATGTCATGTGGCCTGTCTGCTTAAAGTGATTTAGCACCATAGGGAGAGCAAACATAATCATCTGAGCTTGAACTCTGCAATATGATGAATCTTTAGCTAAAGAGTATCAGAGAGACTGATGCCAACTAAATTCAGAGCATATTTTCAAAGCAAATTGAATTAGCCTCATTCCTAGACATACTCTGTCCTACCCTCTGGAGCAGAAGTTAAATAGTCTTCTGTCCTTTTGATTTCCAGTAGATAGTTTGGCCAATGGCACTGTCATTCAAGTAGGTAACGTGCATACACAGGTAAGAGCTCTGAAAAAAACAAAAGCTACATTTAGCTTCAGGTTGCTTGTGCTATGACTAAAGTATTGAACTAGTAAGAAAATAAAGGCAATATACTCTTTTGAGCTAAGGATAACTCAGATTCTAGTCAATCTGTGCATCAGTAAATACATCATCCTGGCTAATGACTGCGCCACAGGTATAGATGGCTATTCTTTGTACAGGTGAGATCGTACAGATAAAAGGGGTGGGGGTGTAGCTCTCTCTGTCAAGGACCACTACACATCCCGGCAAATTGACATTGGCATCCAGGAAGGATGACTGGAGTCTCTCTGTGTTAAAATACGTGGGGAATGTGGCACAGGGGACATCATGGTAGGAGTCTACTACAGACCTCCTAACCAGAAACAAGAGCTGGACCAGGAATTCACCAGGGAACTGGCTGAGGCTGCACACTCTCGATACATGGTTGTCATGGGAGACTTGAACTACCCAGACATCTCATGGACAGAGCACTCAGCCAAATCTGATCAGTCGCAAAGCTTCCTTATGTGTGTGGACGAGCTCTACCTGACTCAAGAAGTCTATGGGGCTACAAGAGGTAAAGCTTTGCTGGACCTGGTACTGGCCAAAGGGGATGACCTAGTCAGTGACCTAAGAATCGATGGAAAGCTGAGTGATAGTGACCACGAGCTGATCACCTTTACTATCCATCACAAAGCTGGCAAGTCAGTCATCAATACAGAAGTCCTTGACTTCAGGAAAGCTGACTTTGACAAGCTCAGGAGGCTTGTTGTCCAGGCCCTAAGGGACCACGACTCAACAGGAAGAGGAGTCCAAGAGGAGTGGTTGATCCTCAAGGGAGTGATCCTGACAGCACAAGAGATGGCCATCCTATCTCGGAGGAAGGGTACCAAAAGGGCACAGCAACCCCCTTGGCTCAGCAGGGAACTTGGGGAACCCCTACACCTCAAAAGAGAGACTTATAAAGGATGGAAGGTTGGAATTACCACCAAGGAGGAGTACTCAGCACTGGTCTGTACCTGCAGGGAGTGGATCAGGAAAGCCAAGGCTACAAACGAGCTTCATCTGGATTCACATATCAAGGATAACAAAAAGTCCTTTTTCAGATATGTAGGGAGTTGGAAAAAAAGCAAGGGTAACATTGGACCCCTGCTGA
>NW_005842419.1:361191-397979 GCF_000455745.1 Alligator sinensis
TAGGGAAAGGCCAATCTGTTTAATGGGTACTTCGTGTTGGTCTTTCATCAGTCCCATGGGACCGCCCTGCCTAACAAGACGTGGGATGGCCAGGGTGAGGGCATATTTATACCCAGCATCGGTGTTGATCTAGTAAAGGATCACCTTGAGAGGCTGGACACCTTCAAGTCAGCTGGTCCTGACAGATTACACCCTAGGGTACTCAAGGAGCTGGCAGGTGTCATAGCCCAACCATTGGCAAAAATATTTGAAAACTCGTGGTACTCAGGTGAAGTAGGCTAATGTGGTGCTCATCTTCAAAAAAGGGCGGAAAGTAGATCTCAGGAATTATAGGCCAGTCATCTTGACCTCAATCCCTGGTAAGATTCTTGAGAAGATTATCAAGGAGACCCTTGTGGATAAGCTGGCTGTGGGCAACATCCTGAAGAATAGCCAGCACAGGTTTGTCGTAGGTAGGTCTTGCCTGACCAATCTCATCTCCTTCTATGACCAGGTGACGTATCACCTGGACAAGGGAGAAGAGATTGATGTCATATATCTGGACTTTAAAAAAGCCTTTGAACAGCCTCATGGAAAATTTGGCCAACTGTGGCCTTGGCTACACCACCGTCTGATGGCTGGGAATTTGGCTCCGAGGTCAGACCCAGAGAGTAGTGGTCAATGGTAGTGAATCATGGCGCTCCATGACTAGTGGCATCCCCCAAGGCTCTGTCCCCGGACCAGTTCTCTTTAACATCTTTATCAACGATGTGGACATTGGTGTCAGAAGAGCACTGGCTAAGTTCACCAATGACACTAAACTTTGGGGCATAGCGTCCACAGGCTAGTGATCCTGACTTGGATAAACTTAGTAAGTGGAGCAGATACAAACCTGATGACATTCAATACTGATAAATGTAAGGTACTCCACCTTGAGGGGGGAAAAAACCCCACAGAATGCTTATAGGCTTGGCAGTGCTACACTTGCTTGCACCACTGGTGAAAGGGACTTGGGGGTCATGACTGATCACAAGATGAACATGAGCCACCAATGCAATGTCACAGCTGGTAAAGCAAACAAAACTCTGACTTGCATCCGTAGATGCTTCTCAAGTAAATCTCAGGATGTCATCCTCCCACTGTACTCGGCCTTGGTGAGGCCACAGCTGGAGTACTGCACGCAATTCTGGGCTCAACAATTCAAGAAGGATGTTGAGAAGCTTGAGAGAGTCCAGAGGAGAGCCATGCGCATAATCAGAGGGCAAGAGAATAGGCCCTATGAAGAGAGGCTGAGGGCCATGGGACTCTTCAGTCTGGAAAAGCGCAGGCTCAGGGGGGACCAGGTGGCTGCTTATAAGAACATAAGGGGTGTACCATCAGGACCTGGGAGAACGTCTGTTCACCAGAGTGCCCCAAGGAAAAACAAGGACCAACAGTCATAAACTCCTCCAAGACCATTTTAGGCTGGACATAAGAAAAAATGTGTTTAGTGTCTGAGCCCCCAAGACCTGGAATAGACTCCCTCCAGAAGTGGTGCAGGCCCATACTCTGGACTCATTCAAGAAATGCTTGGATGCTTATCTTGCTGGGATCCTTTGACCCTAGCTGACTTCCTGCCCCTGAGGCAGGGGGCTGGACTCGATGATCTTCGAGGTCCCTTCCAGCCCTAATGTCTATGAATCTATAATGTACTTGCAACACATAGATTAGTATGTATAGAAAGTTCCCCTATTCTACTGTATATGTTTATATCATTTTTATTAATCCTAACTAAAGGCTAGACCTTTCAGTCCTCTAAGTGTCCAACTGTGAAACCTTTGCATTGCTGAGCCTCTATTTGGTCAAGGAGCTCCATAGTATTTTGTACTTTGCATTGCCAAAACTTGTTTTTGGATGTAAATTAATCATCTGGTTGATCCTATCCATGCGTCAAGCCAGAGATGCCCCCACTCTGGGGCACTGAGAGCCATGCTGGCAATTTGTCAGAGGCCTGGGAGTCATGAATATGTACGACTTGTGTCCCATAAATAAACGCAAATGCCTATCACTTTCACTTGTCATTGTTTTACAAGGTTTTTTAATAAAAAGGGATTCATTCCTAAAACCATCTCTCCAAGGTCCTCGCCTGCGAGAGGAAATCAGGTAGAGTAAGGCCCATTTAGCAACACAACAAAACTCCTTCTAAAGTCGGTCAGTAATACAAACTTCACTGAAACACACCTCAGGCTCGAACCTCTTCTAACCCTCATTTAACACCATTCTAACTCTGTGGACTTCCAATTGTTCCTCCTGAAAAGTGTTGAATCCTGTCCATTGTATCTGCCTTTTACTGTCAGGTTTGGTTCACTGATAGGATTCACTGATATAAAGGGGGAAAAATCCCCTAGTACTTAAGCTACTGTCTGAGGATGGCTTTCGAGGAACACAGTCTGCGCATGAGAGACCTTCAAATCTGGTCTTTATTTACTTCCATAAAGGAAAAAGCACTTTAATAACAATCCCCTTAATAACAAGGTAAAAACAGGAGAGATGAAGCGCCAGGAAAGATGAAGCACCTAGCATATAACTGGCCCTTGAGGGAACTGGACCAGGAACTTTGCTCAATGAGCAAGAGGGATTGGCCACTTTAGACAATTAGAGACAAGACAGTGTGGTTTAATTTTCATTAGCCGGTGACTATCCCTTCATGACAGAAAGTGATTTTCTGAAATGACAGGTGATGACTGATGTGATTTAACAGCCCACAAAGCAAAAAACATAATTAAAGTCATGAAAACATATGGTCTGATTGCCTCTTTCAAACTACTGCTGCCCAGCAAAATGCTTCCTCCATCCACAGGACATTTTACATCCCAGCACATCCATCCCCTTTTCATTTCTGCCTCCCTTTCTCTGAGATCTGTGTACAAATGACCAACAGCCCATTTCTCCTAGAACTAACCCTATATCCATTCAGTGCTATTCTACACTATACACACATGGCCTGATTCTCCACTTTATATTGCCTTATGATATAAAGAGGCCTTCCCCCTTTTACACTTCCACAGCCCTGTAAAATGGCCTTAGCATGCCTGAAAACCAGACTCTTTTTATATATCACAATAGTCCTACCTTACAGCTAATACTGGCATTGAAAAGAAGTACTTGTTGAAAGTGTGCTGAGTACCAGCATAAGGCTACTTACCAGAGGTTCCCTCTCAGCTTCAGGCCTGGACATATAAGTTTACACTGGAAGACCCTGCCTTCACAACAGTATAAACAAGGAACAGACACACAACGTATAACCTTAATCCAGCATATCGTACTTGAATTTATCTGGCATAGAATTACCCTGAGAAAAAATCAGTAGTAAAAATACACCAGCACTGGTATAGGTATTATGGCTGCTTCTATCCTTGGGCTGCAGATTTCTGGTTTCTCTGCCACCTGTTGATAAAGTGCTATAACAGTGCCTACTGAAGGCAGCTACCTCTAGAAATCTGGTCATTTGTCCTCTCCAGACAGTGGAGTAAGTTACCTAAATTAGCCAAATGAATGGAAGTCATCCTGGACATGCTTTGTGTCCAGGCCTTTGTATCTAAGAGTCCTAGAAATCAGTGGTACAAAAGATCTGTTAGGCCTTCCTACCTCAGTCCTAAGGCTGTACATGATTGTTCCCTCTTGCATATGTTTCTCTTTCTGAACTAATTAAATGATGTGATTGCCACCATTTCTCCTGAGAAACTCTTGACTTTCAATCAATCCTCAGTGTTAGGAAATGTTTCCTGTTATTTGGCCCCACAGCTTTATTGTGTGGCAAGGCTGAGCACCAACTGACCCCATTGCCTTGAACTGGGTGGTCAGCACTTTTGAAGTGCAGGCTGTGAATACAATATATCTGGGTCAAACCGGTTTATGCAATGTCTGCCCCAGACCCCTTCCTGGTTTAAGTTAAACCAGAGTCCCACAGCATCCCAGAAGTTTTGCAGCCCTGGAGTGGGCTGTGCTGTCTACTCCAGAGAACAGGGCTGGCCCTGCCCCTCTGCTCCCTAGCCAGAGCTCCAGAGGAGACTGCAGGCACAACAGCGTCTGCCTGGCTTCCCCCTGCCCCCCCTCCTCCCTCACCGCTCAAGCAGGGATCCCCCCTCCCATATCCCACAACACAGACCTGAGCCCCACTGACCCTAGGCATGTGGTATGCTAGCTAAAGCTGAGAGGTGTCTGTGTGTGTGTGTGTCTCCAATTTTATTGGGACAAACAGACAGGATAGTGTCCGCTTAGGGCTTTTTGGAACTAATCAACAGGTCAACTCGTAATGTCCATCTTTTCCTTCCTTGGAAAAAGCTGTTTAAGAACAGCTTGAACAAATGAGAGAGGCTTTTGTTTTGTTGATGGGCTGACAAACAGTGTTATCAGCTCCCTGCTGGCTCCCTTACCTGTCACATTTGCAGACAGCATGAAGAAGTAAGGAGACAGACACTGAAAAGCTCCTTATCATCAACAGATGCAAGTAGTGCACCATCCTGCCTCATACTAGCCGGGGGTTGGGGTCTGGCAATACTCCCGCCCCTTGAGCAGTGAGTAGGAAAAAGCCTGGGACTGTGCAGGCCAGGTTGGGGGTTTACACCCCTCCCTAATCAGAGCATCCCCTGGCCACACACACCCCTCAGCTCAGCACTATTGAAGGAAAGGGAGGGCTGCTCTAGTGCCCCCTGGCACCTAGCCTAGCCTGAGCCACTGCAGGCACATGCCTGCATTTCCTCAGTCCAGAAGGAATGTCTGTGCAGTTGCAAACCAGTTCAAACTAGGCAGGTTGACTAACCTGCAAAGATTGAATCAATTCAGACTCAGGCTTTTTGAATGTCTGTCCCTAGCCCTGAAAATCAGACCTCAAAGTGTCTAATCTCAGGTACCCCAAAATGGAGCTGCCCACTTTTGTTTGGGAATTCTGCGCAAGGGGCTCACTTCTGCTCTTGCTTGCAGTCGCTTTATACCAGCAAAGTCTTTCAGAATTCTGGTGTAAGTGGGTGCATCTTCACATTCACTAAGGCACTGTAGTTATTGCACATTAAGTTTAGTACTTGGAAAAACAAGTGCTAAATCAATGTGCAGTAATTTGTGCTACTGCGCAGTAGCACCAGCGCACAGGTTGTTAGTGACACTTACTGCACAGTAGCCTAATACTACTGCGCAGTAGTGTATTAGCACGGTTTTTGCCCAGCACGCTACTGCACAGTGCTTTTAGGCTACTGTGAAGTTAGTGTCTCATGTAGATGTGCCCAGTGAGAGCATGAGCACATCTCAAAACTGCTCTTTTTCAGGTCAAGTTAATGGCCAGCAATGAAGTAACCACACCTACTGCTACCATGGAAGGGGTGCAGTGGCAGACTCATTAAGGCATCTCGCTACAAGGTTTATAGGTATGAGCTTGAAACTCAATTCCCCCTCTCCCAGTCAAACCAGCTGTAAAACAGCCACCTTGTCACTGGAGCTGAGGAGTCAAAGGTGGCTGGATGTGGTGTTATTATGTGGAGTGAGCGATTAATACCATATTTCAGTACAAAAGGTTGTTATTTTTTAAAAGCAGTTAAAAATTAATTCCCCTGAACCCTTCATCCCCAGCCCCAAAATCTCATGTGACTTCCAACACCTTGGCCTTATCCCATCCCCCTTTCCCCTCTGAAGCCTCATTCATCTGCTTGAGTAAACAAGGCTTAGTAGAAAGAACACACATCAACTGGCATCCCCCAAACAAAAGTCGAGGGGAAAGGCAGGATTGAGCCTGAATGGCATTCCCACATTTCCATATTTCCAGATTTTGGGCTCTGTGTACAGAGCGTGAACTCTCCTCTACGTCCTGCTCCTGTCTGTGTCCCTTTTATGCCAGCGAGATTTGTTGCTGGATAATTCTAAATGACCATCTCCCCACAACAAAGCCACCCCCTTTAGATGTGGGCAGATGATGTAGAAAATGGGTGGTTCAGGCTGATTTCATGAGGCCTAATAAATCTTCAGTAAATTAAAGCTCATCCCCCTTTCCTCCCCTCCCCAAGCTTTTGTCTTGCTAATACACATTAGACCCTGCCTGGCTACACACTTTGAGGAGTTTCGGAGGTGAGGTCTCTACAAAGCTGCAGATGTGGAGGCCTTAAGGGACCTTTGCCCCCAATGTCACCCATTAACATCAGCCATGCCAACACAAGAATTTCATCATGGTTCTCTCCTCTCAAAAGGGCTCCAAAGTAACAACTTTGGCTTTTTGAGGGGGAATGAAGGGGGAAAAGAAATAAAAGAATGGAAAGAATGAACATAAGAGGGAGAGAGAGTTTCCAAAGAAGGTATTCCCTGTAAAACCTGATTTTGTCCCTAAATCACTGGGCAAAGCTGAAGGCTGCCTTGAGACTGCCTAAGAAAATAGTGCATCTCTTTCAGGCTGATAGGGCTTTGGCACCAATGAAAGCATTTACTGGCATCTGATGTATTTCCCAAGTCCCCACCACCCTGATCCTCTTAAATTCAGACCGTGCAACGGGGAAGCCTAATGGGAGTTTGCCACTTTTATCCCATACCCAGCCTTGTTTTCTGTTAAAACATTTTATTTTTTCTTCCTCCTGGAAAAAAGAAGATGGCAGTTAGTTATTAGCACATGTTCTAGAATAGACTTGGAAATACATTGTCACTGACCTTTTTAAATAAAGGAAATACATAGCATATACAAACCTGTACCTTTCCATACATACACATCACATACCATTTGTACTCCAGCACAGCATTGTTTCCTATTCAATGAAGCATGCTATCCCCCTACTATATGGCAGGTGCTTTTCTTGAACAACACCAGGAAATATGTAGCAGGAAGGCAGCACCATTGATAAATCTGAACTGAACTTTTGTACATTTTAAACCTCACCCTGGATCAGAGCTTGCTAGGATTCTGAAACATTTGCTTTCAGTTTTAAAAAAATGATTGCTCACTTACATACTTGCAAGCTCCAGCTGAGGGTCAAAGAAACAGTAACTGCTCCATGAAAACAATGGTTCTTCAAGACATCTGAGCAAGTGCTGCAGGCTCAATAGAGTCAGGGTTATTGGTTAAAGTATTAAATGAAATTGTGTGACCTTCTCCATGGTTTTTTTTTTTTTAGAAGTTGTAAGTTCTTCTGATACTAAGGTGATGAATGAATCCTAGAAAACTAAATCCTGAGATAAATCCTATGGATGAAAGGATAGGTACTCAGATAAACAGATACTCTGAATGCTCAGAAGGTAAATAGATATTTTAGATAGTAACTGTAAGTGAAAGGAAGGAAGGATGGAAGAAAGGATAGACAGACAGACAGATGATAGACACAGGTTGTTAAACAGACCCATCCTTATGACCTGCTGCTTACCCCATCTTTATTTGTGCGTTTACTTCTTAGGCAAATTTCTCACTGAACTCAGGGTTTGTCTCTGGTGCAGAGACTGAATACAAAAGAAATGTGAAACAGTAACTCAAGAAACCATCATTTTTAAACTTCAAAAGAATGCTGTGGTTTCCATTCTCTTTGAATGTTGGGAAAAGGCACGGGTCAGTTCATATTTTATCAGAATCAGTTTGTCTCCCTCTGTGAGAGAGAATTTGGCAGTATGAATAAGCTACAGTATCCCAGGTTCTGGGGGATTACTGTGCTTATCTACCAAGTGTGGAGCTTGTTAACTCTTGATAGTTGCTGGAGGCTAAGGCTGTGAGTTTTCTTTGTCCAATCAGATAAACCTAAATGCCTTTTACTATGCCAGTGAGTTAGCATGAAAACTGTACAGTGTCACACTAAATAACAGTAGCAAGAGAGGAGCATGTTTTACATTAATTCCACAAATCAAATCCCACCAACATCCAAAACAGTTCAGATATTTATCTTGGGCTGCTCGTCTATCCCAAAAGCATAATACAACTTGTCATGTTTCCATGCTTTTCTGGTGAGGCTATTTTACAAAAAAGCAATTATCCCTTGGGGTGTTCTTTACATATTCGTTTCCTGATGTCACAGGACTCCGTACAAGTGGATTCATCAGGCACCTGACTGGACCTCTTACACATGCACCATGATCCAAAGGATCAACAGTTACCTACTACCCATCTTATCCTATTGTTGCTACTCTGCTGTAGCATCTTGTGTAGACGCGTTACTATGACGCTCAGTAATTGCTGCCTTTCTTGGACTCAGTTTACCCACATGCAAAATTGGTGAGGTAGCAATACTTACCTTTCTCAACAGGGATTTGTTATGCATAATCACTTAGGCCATATTTTTATATCCTTGCTTATGCGGGGAAGCATTTTATTTCAAAAACTGTTTTTTTTTTCTGACAGTCAGAAGTATGTGGCGAATAAAGGCTTCATCCAGTAAGATACTGAGCACTCCAGCCCCAATCCCCCAATCACTTAAGCATGTGTTTAAATTCAAACACTGAATGTATTCATATTGACTGCCAGCATGTGCCTGAGTCCTTTACTCAATGTATATACAGAACATTGCAGGATTAAGACCTAAAGTACTATACAATGTTTAAAGGTATTTCAGTATTGCCTCCTTAATGTCTTTAAGCTGCTTTAAGGTAAGATGAATGACGCAAAGCATTATTACTGTAATCAAGTGTCTTTCTCATTCTATTAAATAAACCCAGGAAGGGCTAATTCAAATGATATTTTAAACATGTCCCTAAAAGCTCTGCCCACAACCAAACCCATGCACGTGAAACTATATTTCTGTGTATATACTATAAGCTTAGAAGTGTCTACAAAATAATAATTCTTTCTACTTACAAAGCAGTTTTCATCAAAGAATATTAAAGTGCTTTACAAACATTAATTCTCTATGTCTCCCAACAGCCACCTGTCCTGAATGATGAAGATCTCTACAGATTAAAGGCATGATCTTGGTGAAATCCATGGGTGATTTGTCACTGACTTCAAGTAGAACAAGACATAGACCCCTTTGGAGCCAGTCTGCGTGTCTCTTTGAAATACATGGCAAAATCCTTCACTGCAAGGGGCATGCTCAAACATGCTCAACTTGAAGGCAAGCGCAAAAATTACTGACTTCAAAGAGAGACTAGAGTACAACTGGGCCCAAGATGGGAAACTGACTTCAAAATTAACTGAATTAAAAGAACACGATCCTCTTCAAAGGACTGAGACTTCTCCATGATGTGAGGTTTGCACTGTCAGTCGAGTTATTATGACTACGCTCAGGCCTGGAGACAGTAAGAATCCAACCCCAAGGTTGGACTGGCAGAATAGACCCATGCATAGACCCTTTAACATGATGTTGATGAAAGTGGAATTAAACATGTTTCTAAACCTCATGGATACAAAGAAAAACTCAAACGTGTAAACTGAGTGTAATTTATGCCTGTCTGAATTTGTAGACAGCCTGACACTGTAGCCCAAAGACGTGAGAAATGTCTCATTCCTTGCTGTTGCCCCAAGAGGGAATATGATCACAACATAGCAGTCAGACCCTGAATTTCCCAGGTGGGAAGTGTCTAGGACTAGCTTACTATATCCTTGTCTCCTGCTTGCTACCCCTGCTGGAACCCTCAACCAGGAAAGGACTGGGACATTTTTGTTTTGGGCTGTTGTTACCTATCAATTTCTTCAGACATCAGAGTCATGGCATCTCCTGGCTACTCATAGCTATGTTCTCTGCACTTCGGTGCTGGCTGCTACCATCAAATCTTTTGTTATCACCCCCTCAACCAAGCACTTCTATGTCTATGGGTTCTTTTGCTGCTGCATCTTATCCCCATCCATTTTAGGACCCTATGCTAGGGTCTGTTTAAATGCACACCTTTGCCTCTGGTTCTGATTCGGAAGCTTATCTACAGAAACTACTGAAAAGGCCACTAGAATTATAGGCTCGAATGGAGTTCAGTAACATGAGCTTGACTGTGTTGAATAACCCACCAGAACAGCCTCTAGCCAAGCACTTCAATTAGGGGGACCCAGAGGGGGTGCAGTGGTGCAGTTGCACCCCTTTTTGAATTGCACCACACTGTGGGAGCCTCTGGGACTATTAAAAGTTCCTAAAGCAGGTGAAAATACTTTCTCCATTCCCCTTCCTGATCAAAGAAATGTTGCCTTCCTGCCCCTTCCCTTCCCCCTCATCTTCTCCCACCTGCCTTTCCCCACTGTCCCAAGGCAGCACTGGACCTAGACTCCCAGTGGCCCCAGGTGAACTTTCATTACTGGGCCCTCTTTGCCAGAGAAAATTTTAATAATTATTCTTTTCACCATTTTCGGGCCCCCTTTCTATCTGAGCCCTGAGTGGCCACCGGGTTCACCCATGCCTGTGTCCAGCCCTGTTCCAAGGGCAGAAAAGCACCAGAGCCATTCCTGCCTTTGCACAGGGGCTGGGCTCAACTGGGGATGGGGACAAGGGCAGCAGGGATGGACGGGCAGGGTGGGGGGAACTTTCCAGTCACCCTGTTGCCGCTGTCCCCTGCCCAGCTAGGCCCAGCCCACACTCAGTCTGGCTGGCTCTGAAACGTCCCTGCCCCCCAGGTGTGGAGAATGCAGCAGTGGCAGGCAGGTAGGAGAAGGAGGGAAAGAAGAGGAGAAGGGGTCACCCTCTGAGCAAGAAGGGGAAGGGAGAATGTATTTTCACCTGCTTTAGGACTTAAAAATTCCCCAGAGGCTCCCACGGTGTGGTCTGCCTGCATTGGTGGGGCAGAGGAGGCTGGGAGGAGGGGGTGCAGCCACCCCTGCAGTGTGGGTTGCTGCTCCTGCACCCCGCTTTGGGAAATACGGGATCTGCCCCTGACTTCAGTGGTACCTCTGCTGGTAGTCATGGGTTGAGAGTAGACTGTAGAGAAGCTTGCAACAAATAGAAACCATGGCAGGAGCAGGCTCTACCACTTGCTACATTCTGCAGTTCGCCAGACTCTTATTAAGATAAGGGCTGCTCCACTCGATACATCTTTCTTCTCTGTCTAAGTGAAACCGGCTTTATTTTCTCCCCACTGAGCTGAAGGTTTTTAATCAGTGATTTGCGGCTTAAGGGCAATGACCAGGACCGTCTTTCCCAGCAATTCTAGTAGCCCATGGGGAGGTAAGGGTGTCAAGATCAGATAAATAGGAATTCATCTACCGGACAACTAGCCTATCTGATTTCTGCTTAGGTTACATCCTGTTGAGCAAGGGCTAGCAATATGCCCTGGAACAGGCAACTCCCTGTAAAGAAGATAAAGTTTAGTGTGATTTAGTGTGTTAACCTTGCTGCTAGTGGTCTCCCAGCTCTAAAATTTATGAGAGAAAGACACACATTTTTAAAGGATTCAGGAAGCTTGTCCAGGTATTGCCTCCAATGAAGTGATGGGCAAGTCTGTTAGGATGCAGAAGAGACAAACTAGATGAAAGACTAAATTTGGCCTCTAGTACTCAATGTTTCACCAGGCACAATGAAGGCTTGGCCAAGATTTGATCACCATCCTCACTAATGAAGAAGATTTGGCCTTTCATACTCAAGGCACCTGCAGGAACCTTGCAAAGGCACAAGGTAGACCTGAGGTTCCCAGAAAGACTTTCAGCTGACTAAGCCAGAATCGCTCATGGGCCATATGCACTAGCCTTCATGACAGTTTGCCTTCCTCTCTTCTCAGGGCAGAGGGGATAATCAGTGCCATGACCTTGCCCATACCAGCCACCTTCATGTCTATATGGAGGAGTACTAGGAAAGAATAGGAAATAAATCCTCTACCCCCATGGTGGCTTGATCTATTCCAGGGATCTACAGCAAAGAGATTTTTAAAAATCTAATCCAAGTGCAAATTCAGTTAAAAAATTCTACTGGGCAAAGCTCAATAACCATGTCTACAAAGATCCATAAAAAGGATTATAAAACTACAACCAGGCTAGTATTCACCCTCCTGGACCCAGAGAAGTTCAAATGCTCCCAATATCCAGGTGGGCATCCTACATGCAAGTCCCAGGCTTGGAGGCCTGGGAATTCAGCTGTCTCTAGTCACTTGTGATCTTAGCCAAAAGGGGCCTACACTGAAGAGACATTCCAAACACTGCACTGACAATACTACCAAGCTCATTATTAGGAGATCATAAAGCCAAGAAGGTCAATAATACTTAGGCATTAGGTATTTTTTCCTTTAGAAAGTATTACCATATTGATCTAATTAAAAAGATATTTTTCCCCTATAAAAGACCCATAAAAATTGCACTTGATTTATACCGAAGGTCAACATATGAACAGGCCCCTTCAGCCTTGATTTTTGGTCTTGTAGTAGTTTTATGCATGCAGTAAAAATACCAAGTCAGAAACTGTTCAGTGCAGTTAACCCTTTGTGTCCTTCCGTTGGTTCTCCGGTGAGGTTTTCTAAGGGCAATGACAGGTTAAGGTCTTTATATGTAGGTACTGACTTATAATCATGCAAAAACCCATTTTTACTCAAATTGATCCTGAAAATGTAGGATTGTCTTCTGTGCAGGATCCACTATAATGTAAACTGTATGGTACTTAGAAAAGATTAAGGGACAGATTCAGGCCTATACAGGAAGGTCAGATGAATGATGCCAGGGATGACTGTAGCCCAGAATGTCCATGTGTGATGTGAAAATAGCACTGGTTTGAGCCAGGCACAGGCCAAGCTTCCGACATCAAGCTCTGCCATTAATGTACCAAAGTCCTCACCTGTAGCAGGCCAACTAATATCCCCTTGTATGAAGCAAAAACTACCAAAGCAGGAGAGAAAAGACAGAGACCCATATTAGGTTGTCTAAGTCGTTGTCACTTGCATGCAATGCCAGAACTGGAGAATGAATAGAGGCAAGACTTGAGCTACTAACACACATGCTGCACAGCACTGGCCCTCCACGGATTTTGCTTGAATACTGTGGAGGCAAATTATACCATGTGCAATACACCAAGAACTCTCCATGAAGCCACCTGGCTGATGCTGCAGTATGTTTAATTGAGATCTGGGTCAGTGAAGCCTGATTCTCCTTCACAAGTCACTGCATACCCAGTACCAAGCTCCTTGCCAAGAGGTATGGTTGTCTGGGTGGTAAGTATATATGAGAATCACATTTTATCTGCAGCCAGTATGTTCAGTGTTCAATTAGTTGCCTGATCCTTTGAGCAAAGGGTATATTTGCACCGTGCATTTCTCTTTTGGTTTCACCAGTGCAACATTTTGAAGGCATAACATAGAAGTTAACCAACCCAATAGACAGCAAAACACATCCAGCCAAGCAGCATTGTCAGCCATTCATTTTTAAAACATCCAGATACATCTTCAGCTACTTTTAAAGGCTCTTTTTAGTAGATCAGATTTATGTGTTTTGCCAATAGAGGCAATAAAAAGTGCAAATACAGAAACATCCCATGAATCCAAAAAATACATTATGAGTTTTGTATTGCTGATATAATTAATAAGAACTTTTAATTAACAGACAGTGGTGGGGTAGCTTTAGCTCATTTTTCCCATAGCAGCAAAAGTCCAGGAGCTATCCTACTGTAAAATGTGTGCGAGAGGAGAAACCAGGCCTTAAAATGACAGAGGGAAATTTTCTGCTTGTGTCAGATCCCAAGCTCATTTGCACAGTGTAAATCCACCTCGCTCCATCAATCCCTTCAGTAACCCCAGCTTAAAACTTGTTAAACTGAGCTCAGAATCTGACCTGATCTCTGTGGTTGTTACTGAGGGAGGGATTTGACCCCTCAGCACCAGGACAAGAGCTCAGCTTATTGCCGGCACCAAGTTAGTTCACAGCACACACCGCATCTTCCTCAAGATGCTGGAGGGGAGGATTCAACAGCATTAATCTCCTTTTGGGACTGGCTTTTGAGCAGGGGGAATAAATAAATAAAACTAAAGGGATCTCTGATTATCACCCGTGAGTTGGCCTCCTCTACTCCCCTCCCTCAGATCCCACCCTCCCCTTTCACAGACATCCTTAGGCACAATGAGAGAGACCGGAAGGGAGCAAACTTCCACCCTCCCTTTTCATGCATAAAGAAATCGCACTCCATTTCAAGAGTTCGTGTTGCTTAGTTTTATTTCAGCTCTGCTCATTGTTCTGCCAGGGGTGGGGAAGTTGTTTGCAATTCAAATGACTGGACCTCAGGAAAAACCAATAAACTGAAGTCACTAGAGAATTTGAACAAGCAGGGCCACTTTCACAAATAAGAAGCCTCCTCCCTTTTGGTGGGAGCTGTAGAGGAGCCACTAGACAAGAGAATAACTAAGCACTCATGGGGCTGAGAGCTTTTCACTCAATGAAGTCCAAACCAAACAAATTCCCCCTTTAGGAGATGCCTTTATACAAACACTTTTGAGCACACACAGAAAGGGGGTTGGTGCCTCTGACTCTCCAAGGCTGCCAAATCAGGCATCTTTTTTTCTCGCTCTCTCTGCCCATTGCCCAGATGCAGGCGCGTGCTAGATTTGAACGAGAGACCTGTATCCAATGCAGGCTTTACAACCCCAAGGACATCACCAGATTGAGGCGATTCTCCGGTTATTTTGCTGTTTGTCCCTCTTTGTTGTTTATTGTCCATGAATCGTGCTGGTGCTGGATTTGCAAGGACACAGTAGTAACGTGTAGCAGCTTCGTCTTTCATTTGCAGTTCTAACTTAGGTGTAGCATTCCCTCTAAGCTGTGTGGCGTACACGGCCGCGCAGGCATGCTCATGCCACACTGCCAGGTGCGCCTGCATGGCTGTGCACGCTGCACAGCTCAGAGGGAACACTGCTTAGGCGTCCTGTATTAGGAGGACTTTGGGATTTCTATTCCTCATTTCAGCTTGGCCCTTTTCTGGGCTCTGCCATACCAATCAGCTACCTGCAGTGCTGCCATAGAAACCTTTACCTGCCCCTGAAAAGGTGAGGTCCCACTGTGCAGGAAAGAGGGGAGGGGTCACTTGTGTAGTGGCCAAAACCCACAGTGATAAAAGTGAAAGTTAAAGACAAACTAAAATAGCTCAAACAAAAAAGGCTTGCTGATACGACCCAAGGCCTGTACTGAAATCATGTATAGTAAACAAAAAACGCCTGGGACCAGAAATCAATGAACCAAAAGTTGCATTTTGAAATTAGACCTCAATGATGTAAAGAATGAAGGTGAGCTATTCTTCCCCTTACTCATACTGTGCTCATTACTCGTAATGTGATGCTAGTACCCAGAGAGTAGGTGAAGAAACTTTACTAGCAAATATGCATCCCCCACCATCCGCTGAGACCTCTGGATCCAGTCAGATTCTTGGGCCTTCATCGCTCTGATCCTGAGAGAGTCTCGCCAAACGAATCCAGAGAGGGGCCCCAGGTGGCATCACCACCTCCAACAGCATCAGCTTGGGCCCAGCAATGCCCTAACCAGCCAATTCAGGCACAAGCTTGCCAGCTCCTAAGACTCTCTGCTGGGCTTGTCAAACTCCAGCAGCAAGACTGCAAGTAGAGTCAGAAGCTGCATTTTCTATCCTTTGCTTTGTTTCCTCTCCCATTTTGTGCATGTTTATCTGGTTTTGTCTTCAAGAATGCAGGGTTGGACTCCAAAAATAGCAATATCTGCCCAATCCATCTCAATTAATTTGTTCTCTTTTCTCCCAAAAGGATAATTATCATTACCAGCTCCAGTACCTCTAAAAAACTGTCCAAAAGACAAGACCCCCTCCTCTCAACCAATAAAAACCTTTTATAGTTAAACTGAAGGAGAATAACATCTTTGTTAAAACAAAAGCCATTGACACGTTACATTTCAAATGCTTGAACTGTTTCTTTCTTTCTCTGTATCTTTATTTTTAAAAGCATTTAGAACCATTTTGAATGGGGTTTGCTGGCCATGGGACTAAGCAACCTGAGGTTTCTTTGTACTCAAAACCTCTAACCCTATTTAATTTTTTAATTGTTTTACAGTGACAGAGGCATGTTGACACCTTCAGCTCTCTGGGCCCGTTTATTTCATTGAAATTAACACAACAGTTCTTGGGATCAGTTAGAGGAAGCTGCTAGGAGAGCTCCAGGGAATGTTTCACATGACCAGGAAATGGAGCAATCTGGGGAGAAGGCCTATAGGGCCAGGCTCTGTGAATCTACCGATCATTTCAATGCTTTCTGGAGACTAGCGCATCTTTTCTCCAATCCTGGAGGAGGTAAGAAGTTCTAGGAGAGCTCATTGGTTAGAATGTGGCTGGGGGACTTGAACCAAAAACATCTAGTCTGGCAAGTATGTGAATTTTAAATCCTGGAGTTTAAAAGGAAAGGAAACCATTTAGACACCTACCCTTGAGTTAGTTGCCTAATTCATTTAGGCCCCTGACAGATGTTAATTGAAAGGTGCTATGGGATCTGATACAAGATCCCAACAACCATGCTTCCTGCCATGACACACATGCATGGCAGGAAGCACAGTTGTGGCATCGAGCATCAGATCCCACTGCATCACACTGCCAGTGCAGAGGGAGCCCAAACCCAGGCTCCTTCTGCACTGACCAGTATCAAGTTTGGCTTCCTAATCAGTTGATCAGAGCTCCCAGCCATGGGAGCACATGGTGCTCTCCCCACTTGGGAGCCCCAAGAAGGCACTCTTAGCCTTTGGCGCACTTAAAAGTTTTCAGTGTGGTCCAGAGGCTGAGAGCACCAGTCACACATTCAATTAAAGGTGTGATAGGAACAAAGTACAAAGTTATTTTTGTGTAATAGCTTTTTGGCTTATTCCTCATTTTATCACAGCATCAACTGAATGAACGTGTGGCCAGGTCACTACTTAAGATGTGATTAGTCAGTTAATCACATCTGCAATGTAATATCGGTCAGGGGTCTTAGACGCCATTGAAAGTCCCAGGTTTTGTAACTGCAGGCAACTTGCAATTCGAAGACCTGGGACTTTGAGTGTGCTTCTGTGCCTCAGTTCAGTTTTATCTTGCACAGTGGCAATGATCTTTCCCCTCACGTCCTTTTGATACAGTCTGTAATTCTGTGTGTCCATCTCAATGACTAGAATTTTCCATTTATGCCACTATCATCACAGTGCGGGTCTGAACTTGAGAGACTTTCTCTACCAAAAGGACACCGAATAATCATTGATGGCATAGGCGAAGAGCATTAATAATGATAAAGCTGCATACCTTGTTATAGAGCCAGCCATTATAGGCATCATGAAAAAAGCACACTGGTATTTGTTTTACATACTGCCTGTGTATTAATTTATGCCACAGAAGTTCAAGTCTCATCCAAGTGCTATTTTTGTGACGTACTTTGGTATCATTGTTGATACATTATATGGCCTGACCACTCAGCCACCAAATGCATGTTAATAAAAGTTGCAATGCAACTGGACATTTCCAGCATAGCTCTAACTCTACCAGGAATCTCCTAGTTCCCCAAACCCTTAGCTAATTACTAACTGCTGTTCTGTTCCTGGATCACTGATGCTAAAGACATTGTGCAATCAGAAAATCACATCCTTGGGTAGGATTCCTCTCCTGTCATTCATCGAGGGTGAATAGAGTGTTCTGTTCAAGTGGTCACTGGATTTTAGTACCCTGTGCTCTTTGCTGGCCCCATGTGGCTGTAAGGAGATAAATCAAACCTCTGGGGAGCTCTTTTAAGTAAAAGAGCTGTTCAAAAGGCCAATGGGGAGGGAGAGGAAGGAAGTGTAAAGGGAAACTGAGCTGCTATTTGGTTTCCCATTAATTGTATTTATTTTGTATACATGAAACCCAGGGCTCATCAGGTTCAAGCTTTGAAGCTCTAATTTATTTTTTGGATTATATGTAAATTTAGTCCAGGGCATCAGTGGTCACTTTTGCAAACAAGGCAGGGTGAAAGGGGTCAGAGAAGGAAGGACTTTCTACCACTTGTTCTGTAGTTTTTGTAGAACAATAACTGTTGCCTAGATGCTTGTTTATAACTCCATCCCTCCTCCCAGAAAAATCCTATGAAAACTACACAGGTCTCTTCTGCAAAATTCAGCTCTAGTTACTCACCATCCTATTCTCCCTGCATTCTCCCTGCATTTGTTACAGGCTGGCCTGGTTTTTAAAGATGCTGAATGACCTGCACTGCCCATCCAGAACCCAGTGTGGGACTATGGATCATCCTGCTCCCAGCCTGCTCCACAGAAATGCATCCTGCTCCCTTCTATTCCTGTGGTTTTTCCTTTTGTTTAATCCTGCTCCCATCAACAACTTAACCCACTTTCAGCCCACACCAGGGACAGGCATTTTAAATAAGTAAAGAAAGTCTCTTCCTGCCAGCCAATTTTTTTTCCCCACCCACAACAAGAAGTATTTTTCTAGCAATGGGAAGCACATTAATGAATCCTTTGGGTCTCAATACATCCTGCCCCCATTGCACAGCTCTATTCCCACTGGTTTCAAATGGCTTGCTTTCCACTGAAAAACAGAGCAGTTAGGCTATGTCTAATTGGCCATGTCTACACATGCATCTAAGCATGACTAAATTTAATGCACATTAAATTATGCACATTAAGTGATTTTTTTGGCAGGTGTCTACACATGCAGAGACTTGGCACTAAAGTTAATGCACTTGGCACTAAAGTGCAAAGTCCCTACAGCCCTGCCCTGTGCTCCTAGTAGCTGGGCAGACCTGGAAGTAAAGTTAGTGCCAGTTCACACATGCATTAATGCGCTTGAAGTAATCATGCATAAATTAGCCTAATTCACCATTTTTAATGCACATTAAGGATGCGCACATGTAGGTGTGCACCCATAATGTGCATTAAATTAGGCTAATACTTATTAACACGTCTCATGTAGATGCAGCAAATAAGAGCTTTTTACCCCAGTGTGCATCAGGGCAGAGTGGGGTTTTTACCAGTGCAGCTTATCCAGAAGCAAACAGTAACTTTACAAGCCTTGGTGTAATGCATCTAAATTAGAAGCTTATGCCAGTGTATCAGTGTCATTACCCTGCTGCTAATTTCTCCAATGTGGAAATGACCTTGAAGCCAACTTCTGACACCACCTAATATTTACCATGGGGTAAGAAAATGAATTCAGTCATTTATCATTAAGCAACTGAAGTGCTGCAAACTCGCACACTAACTTACCTTGCAGAGTAACTTGCTTGTGTGCCTGTACCCTACGAGTGCCAGAATATGGCTCTTGATTTTATACCTGAGTATAGATTTAAGGGAGGTTTATAAAATGGGATAAAAGACTGTGGTGCCCAACTCTAATTAACTAAAATAAACTATAATTACCTGTGGTCCCTTTGAAAACCTGAATTTTAGGCACATAGCTTGTCTCTACAGGGGCACTCAGGAAAGTTAATCAGAATGAACTCAAGATATAGATTCAAAGTGGCTTTGTAAAACAGCATTAAATTCCTTTGTAGACACTCTTATTGGGTGCATCTACACGTACCATTAAGGTGACATGGTAAACTCCAGAACAGTTTGCACCAGAGTCAGCTGCTCCCAGGCACAGCATCTGCACATATGTCCCAGACCACAGCAGTTTGAGCTGGGGTGGAGCAGCCCTGGGCTAGCAAGGGGATCAGGAGTCAGCCCCAGGCTCCAGGTGGCAGCACTGGGCAGCAGAGAAGGTAGCTGGGGCAAAAGGGAAGTAAAGTGCAGGGCTAAGTGGCTGGCAGCCCCCTCACTTCAGCATCCTCATGCCTCAGCCAGCTCCTGTCACCATCTACATGTGCATTTCTGTGCATGTACGTACTCTGCCGTAGGATAGTACTGCCCCCAACAGTACTATCCTATGGAGGAGTTCATTAATTTACTGTGCCCTAATACCAGAGCATGTGTAGACATTGAAGCTTTACTGTGGAGCTAATTAGTCAACTCTACAGCAAAGCACATGTGTAGATGCACACATTCAGTTTTAAATTGGCCTTAATTTGACCTAGCTTAATTTGCTCTGCAAGTGAAGTAAGATAAATCAGTGGTTCTCAAACTTTTTTGTATCAGGACTCATTTGTAAACATCACTAGCCAGTCCCAACCCACTGCCCCTCATTCCCAACCTAATATCCCTTGCCCCCAGGCTCCAGCCCCGCAGTGTGTGGGACAGGAGGTAGGTGTGTGGGGGACATTAGAGGCCCCAAGCAGCCTGAAACTCTGACAGTCTGAAAAGGCTAAGCCACAGTTTCCCACATTTTTATCTTTTAAAGGAGAATCCATTTTTGTTCATGACCCTTTCATATATTCTTGTGACCCACTTTTGGGTTGCGACCCATGGGTTGAGAAACGCTGAGCTAAATGACAGGCCTCTTTAATTCTGAATGAAAGTTTCATGAACTTTAAATTATCCATCTTAAAAATTAATTCAGTTTAACTTCCCTCAGTGTCATCACAGGGCTGTCTACACGAGATGCTTACCTGTGCATTAGCATAGTTTACTGTGAAGTAAGCATGTATGTCTACACCTGCACATGCTTGCTATGCAGTAAACCTCCCTAATGCTGAGTAAATTTCCTACCTGCAAATGTAAATAACAAATTTACTCAAGATTAATAATGGCAAAGTAGTGCTCATGTAGACACCTGACTGGGAGCAAAATTCGCTCCCAATCAGCCATCTACTAGGGGGCAGGAGATAGCTCCTTGCCCCTGGGAGCTGCCTGCTGCCAGGGCAGGCTCTGCCCCAGGAGCTCGGGTGGGGACTAAATCCCCCTACCCTGGCAGCAGGGAGCTCCAAGCCCCCTGCACCGAGATCATGATGGGGGGGGAGTGGGAGTGGGGAGACCCTTATCTCCCAGTCCCTGTTCCAACATCAAGCTAGCTGCTAGTTGCCCCACCAGCTGCTAGCTCCCCTGCAGCTCTTTCCAAATTGCCTGCCCCTAATTGGGGAGCCAGGAACAGGAGCTCCCTGCTCCCAGGGCAGGGGGACACTGTCCCTGCCCCAGCAGCATGCATCCCACTCCCCCCAGGCCAGGAGACAGCTGTCTCCTGGCTCTATGCTCCCTGCCAGCAACTAGGCTAGCACCCAGGGGGAACCTAAAGCTCCTTGCAAGGCTGCAGGAAACTTGGTGCAAAGAGCAACAAATCTGCTTCCTAATCCCCGCATGTGTAGATGCCTGCCTGAAAGCACTTACTCCAGAATAGCTTACACCAAAGCAAACTTAGGTTGGATCAAATGCATGTGTAGATGCGCCCACTGTGTTTACTGGTGCCAGCCATGGATAGCTCCCTGATGTCTTTAGTTTCCCTTTTTAATTTTCTACACTTCATAATGACTTTTATTAATTGGTTTTTCTGTCCCTTTTTTTCTTTTGTTATATACTACTTTTTATTTCCAAGTGTTCTTATCCTTGATTCCTAACATACTATATCTATCCATTACTCCATAAGCACCCTCAATCATTTCCTGACAATCTGTCAGTGAATAGGAGACAGGCAATGCTGTTAACACAGGCCATGTCTACATGAGTGGTGGATTGTGCAGTTGTTACTTCACAGACATTTAGTACTTGCATAACCAAGTACTAAATGACTGCCCAGTAACCGGCATTACTGTGCAGTAGCATCCCCACATGTTTTTTTTTCTGATGCTACCGCTCAGTAACAGCAAGCTACTGCACAGTAGCTCATTAGTCATTACTACTGTGCAGTGGTGTTGTGTCATGGTTAGTGTCCCCCAGTGCTACTGTGCAGTAGCGTCTCATGTAGACAAGGCCACAGAGTACCACTTTCTTCCCCTTTTGCCCTCAATCTTCTTTAAATAAATGTTACCTAGTGATTTTAACATTATAATCACATGAACCCTCCCATTAATAATACTATATAGGTCAAATATACGCTTAATTCAGAGAGAGTACAGTTTCTCTTGTTTATAATCCAAGCTCTTGGCACTAGTATGTAGGCAATTCCTGATCTGAGGAAGGTCACTTGATGCTCAAAAGTCTGTCCAACAGCTCTCCCAACTATACAGTTGGTTCAATAAAAGATATCATAAAAAAATCCTTGCCTCTAGGCAATTAAATAATTTCTTCTCTCTGAATACCTTGGTGCCTTGATTTATTTTGTTCTGAACATTTTGATTGTGTGCTACACGAATGCTCATTTATTCCCTCTTTTTTAGATTCCTAGTTTACTATTTATTTAACCCACCTTCCAGGCTACTGTAGCCAGCATTTCGGAGAAAACTGGCCCCCATGGGAGCACTGGGTGTCCTACAGCTAGGGGGTTAACAGAGTAGCCACAAGGTTATACTCCCCTGCTACTGCAGCTACCCATGTTTTCCCTTGGAAAATACCACACTTCATAGATTTATAGATGCTAGGGCCGGAAGGGACCTCACCAGTGCACACCTGGTTCTATGGTGTAATGGTTAGCACTCTGGACTTTGAATCCAGTGATCTGAGTTCAAATCTCAGTAGAACCTGCTTTCTTCAGGGTTTTAAACCAGGTTTGTCAGGGGACAGGGATACAGACAACACTGAGTCCCTCTAGTCAACAAACCATGAGCCATGTGCTGGAACAGCCCATGTAAGTACTAAAGGGCCCAATGGGGACCAGGACAGGGGGGTACCAAGGACACCCATTGGGGGGGACTCAAGTGTCTCTACACTAATGTTAGGAGCATGGGGGACAAGCAGGAAGAACTCACACTCCTACTTGCAAATAAGATCTCTTATGCTGAAGGAATTGGCCAGTGTCATAGCTGAGTCACTGGCACAACTGTCGGAGCTCTCATGGTGCTCCAACCAGGTCCCTGAGGATTGGAAAAGGGCCAATGTTGTGCCCATTTTAAAGAAGGGGAGAAGGGATGAGCCGGGTAACTTTAGGCCAGTCAGTCTTACCTCTATCCCTGGGAAAATACTGGAAAAAACCATCTAAGAGCACATTTATGAAGCCCCAGCAGTGGAAACGAAAGGAAACCAGCACGGGTTCATCACAGGTAGATCCTGCCTGACAAACCTTATAACCTTTTATGACCAGGTCACACGCTGCCTTGACACAGGAGCTGAGGCTGATGTCATCTACCTGGATTTTAGGAAGGCTTTGAACACAGTTTTGCATCCTAGTCTCATAGGGAAGCTAACGGGCTGTGGAGTGGATGCCTACACAGTCAAGTGGGTGGCTAACTGGCTTAGGGACCGCACCCAGGGAGTGGTGGTGGACGGGTCGTTCTTGGCCTGGAAGGAGTTGAGCAGTGGGGTCCTGCAGGGTTTGATCCATGGACCGGTGTTATTTAATATCTTCATCAGTGATTTGGACAAGGGTGTGGAGAGCACCCTCTCCAAGTTCACAGATGATACCAAGTTATGGGCCAAAGTTACTACACCGGAGGCCAGGGAGCAGATACGGGCCACCCTGGACAGGTTGGATCAATGGGCAGAATGAAACAGGATGCAGTTCAAAGATAAATGCAAGGTACTCCACCTAGGAAGGAGGAATCCCCAGCACACCTACAAGGTTGGGGGATGTCCTCCTCAGCAGCTCAGAGGCTGAGAGAGATCTTGGAGTCATAGTTGACTCCAAGATGAACATAAGCCAGCTGCCCGTCTTCTTCAGATACTGAGAAATCTGTTCGTGGGCATTTGAGATATTCTTGTGGGTTGGGCAGAGCAGCCGCATTCAAGCATGTCCCTTATAGATTTCTGTTTCATTGACCAGCTGAATCTTCAGTGCCAGTGTTCATGCTGAGAATCGGATAAGAATCAGATACTTCTAAGATGTATGAAACTCTGCCCCGTCCTCTTTTCTCTGGTGCTGCCTGCCTGCTCGCCCTCATCTGCTTCCAGCTGTGTAGAATTCCACCTGGTCCTTTGCCTCCAGTGGTCACAAACTACACGGCCTCCTCTCAGGTTCCTTCTCCCTCTCTGGCTCCTTTGACTCTAATTCCTTTCTATCATGAATCTAGGATAGCGATAATATCCAAAACTAGTTCAAGGACTTCTCAAGCCGCTGATATTCCCCAGTGACAGTACTTGTTCTTCCTTTTATTTCTCCAGGGCAGTCATAAATTTGTACTTTATACAGAAGTCCCTTATTTTACTTTATACAGAAGTCCCGTATTTTATTTTCATGCAGAAAATAAAACTTGGGTCACAACCACTGTCCTGTCACTGGCCATCACAATGTAGCATGTAGAATCATACCTGGACAGAAAGGCTTTTGCACCCCTCCACAACTCCCAAAAGCATTCCTGTTTTTTTCCTGGTCACCTGGAAGCAGGCTTTTCTAGTAAACCTCACTGTTCAGCTCTGTCACTCGCTAGCTGGATGAACGGAGCAAATAACCTTTCAGTAATTCAAGAACCAGTCACAGACCCAAGACTCCTAGTTACATGACCTACACAGATGCATAGACTTGACTCAAATGTCTGTTCAGTGGTTCAGTAGCCCTTCTCCATAAGCCTCATGGACAATGAACAAACAATGAAAAGATGATAACTAACTCATTGAATTCCTCTGCTTCAAGCACAGGATCTATAGACAGTTCCTCAAAGTCTGCCTTGTCCACTGCTCACTCCTGTTTTCCCAATCATACCCGGTCTGAATCTAGTCTTATGTCCCCAAAAAGGCCCCGAGAGAATGTTCATCTAGTTCAGAGTTCATCTCAGTCTTCTTTGTACTGGGCACCTCTTAGGACTTTATGCTCACCTAGACATGAGCAGGCTTATACCCCATTCCCATTTGGCATCGTAGGAAAAACAAGGTGGTTGTGAACATCAGGCACCTCTCCGTGATACCCCTGCAGGTACTGAGTCACAGTCTGAGAACCCTTAATCAAACTGAACCTTCAACCTCAGTTTTTTTACACTGAAAATTTCCTGTGGATGCTATTGAGCTACACCCCAACTGATGCCCGAGTACAGAAATAGATCAGAGGTCAGCAACGTTTTTGGGCAGAGTGCCAAAAACACCTGCAGGTGTGCCAGGGTGGATAGCGGAGAAGCCGTGAGGAGGGGCCCAATCCCTGTTGTGGCAACGCAGCCCCGGCTCCTTCCCCATCATTTGCCCTGAGGCACAAATGCCTTCCCCAAAGCCTGGGCTGGTTGCAGCAGGGAGGCTTCAGGAGGCTGCAGGGGGGTCTGTGGAGCCCCAGCCCGGCTCATTGCAGGCAGTGGGTGCGTGCATGCGTCGACACGGACAGCGAGGAACAGGCCAGGGCTGCACTGCCAGAACAAGGATCAGGCCCCTCATGGCTCCTCCACTATGTGCCCCAAGGCATGTTTGCCAAGCAAAATGCCTATACATGCCATGCTCTGACACGTGTGCCAGGGATTGCCTACCCCTGAACTAGATGCTCATGTATCCTTATCAGCTCTGTTTGGCAATCCCATCCTCATGTTAATATAGAAGACTGAATGTAAGCGTAGGAAGAAGATTGTATGACCTGGTGCCTGCAGTAGTAGGTGACTGGATTCAATGACCCAGGAAGTCCTCTCCTGTGTTAGCTTCTAATTGTAGTAGTGCAGACGGGTCAGAGACCCACTGTGCACAGGACACAGAGGTAGCCTATACCCTGAAAAACCTGCAATACAAATAGATCTCATGGACAAAGACTGAGTGGGGAAGAGAAGGCACAGAGAAAGAAAATGACTTGCCCAAGGTCATAAAGTCATCAGTGGCAAAGCAAGAAATAATAATCAATCAGGCACCTCCCTTCTCAGATTTATATCCATGACTAGGTGATCTTCATGGTTATCCCTTATCCCACACATCCTAGTCACACAGGGCATTTATACACATGCTCCAGGACTGTGTGTGGGGGGTGCTTTAATTAGAGCAGCTCTGAGAGCCACTTTAATTAAAGTGCCCAGAGCATCACATCTGTTAGTGTCCCTGCACTGCAAAATGGCAGTGGGGGCGTTGAACAAGCTTTAGTTAAAGTGCCCCACCACCATTTTGCAGTGCGGGAATGCTGAAATACGTGATGCTGAAGTCTGCTGGAGCGTGGTAATTACCACGCTCCAGCACACTTGATTAATTGAGTCCGCTCCAAAATGCTGTAATTACAGTGCATTGGAGCAGCCTCACTGCACGTGTATAGGTGCCCACAGAATTGTAGGCAACAGTGTCCACCTGCCTTTTTTTTAACTTCTATTTAGCTTGTAAGTCTGTTTGAGCAGGAACTGCTTTTCTATTTGGTGTCATATAATTTCTAGCACAAAGGGGCCAGGATCTTTAGGGTCCCGGTGTGCTACCATACCACAATGAAGATAAATAAAAAATAATTACAGCGGTGGAGACTGAAACCAAAGCCTTCTGTTCCTAAAGCACAGGCCTTTGTCACATGAGTTAATGGAGACCCACTGTTCTCCCCCGGGGTTAATCAACACCAGTTAACAATACATTTTCAAACCCCATTGCCCTTGCCTATGTTCCTAGCCAATGCATTTGAAAACAGCTCACATTTTCACAGTCAAGCACAGACTGAGAAATGCCATTCTTGTGAAATGCTCCAGTTCCAAAGATCCAATGATTTAGAAAGCATTTAGATCTAAGGCACTTAGACAACCTAAGGCTACAAACTTTTTCAAGAACCTGTCTATAAAATCAGTTCATCAAACTAGATTTGCTGCCTGGAGTCTGAAGTAGTGGAAACATATCCACTCTTTCTTGCCAGTGATTGGAGGTAACACTATGTAACCTTAATTATTATGCATAGCGAATAACAACACACTCTGGTTATTGCAATCAGTGTCCATCAGTTCAAGAAGCATGCAAATGTAATGGTTGGTGAATTACATTTTATGATGCTAATGTAGCTGATCAAGAACTGGAATTTTGTTTGCTCATAGACACTTTTTCCTTTTTTATTAGAAATGCATTTTGCATGTCTCACATGACTATCCAGATCCTTGGATTGACCAGGTCAGTGTGACATATTTAACACGAGTGAAGCTTGCCCCTCTGTGCTAGCTAAAGATATGGTTAATAACTTTCTGAAAGATTTTAAAGCTAACCATGTATTATGCCAAAAGAAAACATTTTTTATAAAGAAAAAAATAAAGATATTAAAGAAAAGCAAGAAATAAAAATGAGGGAGGGGAAGCAAAGTATTTTGCATAATATAGATACACACACATATATACAAAAAAACCCACCCTTCTACACATTTTTAATTACAAAAGATTTCACTGGACAACAGGGTCTAGCAGGAGCTTTAGAGGGGAAAAACAGTTCACAGACTCTTCTGAATGCATCTCCAGTAGCAGGATTGTTAAGACATTCAAGGCTGTTAATGTGTACTGTCAGGCCATTGTAACCAAACCTTTAATCCTAGGCCTGTCAGACTTGAAGGAAAACTAAGGGGCTGACAGTACTGCAGCAAATGGATTTTCTTTCTCTGCTCCCCTCAGTCTCCCCCTGTCCCCTTTGAAAATTAGAATAAAGTTGAGAATCGGTTCTTGAAAAGCCTTGCAAAACATAAAAGTAAAACCCACCTTAGATAAGCAACCTACCTTAACCAAATCCTAAATGGGAGTTGGAAGCACTTGGGACATTTCAGATCGGGACAGGGAGAGTTGATAACTGAATATCACAGGCTTTGGCCACAACATTTTCACAAGGTTTTTCAGGACACTTTTTGCATTGGAGGAGACACTGAGTTACACAGACAGCTGAAAATAAAGTTTTGCAGCCTTGTGTTTTGTTTGGTGCTGCTCTTTGGTCTGCCCTGGCTGATTAAGAAGGTCCATGACTATCTTTCACATATTCATTTGAAGCCTGAAGGGTGGCCTAATGTTTGAAGTGGGTAACTTGAGAGAGAAGACTTTTTGGTTCCAGCCCTGGCTCTGCCACAGTGGCTCTGGCCTGTTGTAGTACCCTGAGAAACTCTCTTTGCTTCAGCTTGCACTCTAGGAAAATGAGGGTGACAATACTTGCCTCTCTCTGTAGTATGGTAGTGCTTCTTGCAATAATGCTTTGAGATCCTCAGATGAAAAGCATCAGACATCATAAGTGCAAAGTATCACATTAAGGCATTCCAGAAGGACAGAGCTCCTTAATCTCATGATTAAATGTCTGACAAGATTAAAGCCCTTTTGAACTATATTCTCCAATTACATACTTCTCTCTCTAAACCAGTCTCCTATGACATGATCTCTGACTGTGGAATGGAGGTGGGGGGAGGTACAGAACTATGTAGTGTTATTCTGAAGAAGCACAAGCCTAGCAACCTGGTTTTGGTCAGAAAAGATTGTGGACAGAAAGTATCTTCCAATTGGTCCTTTAACTTCTTTTGCTCAGGTGGTAATCTCTGTTCCCTGTCACATGCGTGAGATTGTAGAGTTAACTGATCATATTTTGATATGCAGCAATATATGCCTTTCATTTGTTGCTGAAAGAAGCTGTTCATTTGCCCTGTATTTTTGAGGCTATCAGTGGAATAGAGATTTCTTGCTGTAAAAAGGCCAGCCGAGGTAGAGGGCTCCATTCACATTGCATCGCTCTTTGGGCATGTCTACACGTGACGCCAAGGTGACATAGCAATGTGCTACGGCGATGTAACAGCCACAGGCATCTACACGTGACCAGCAGCTACTTTGCTGTAGCGATGTGCTCCCCAGTATAGCACACCACTATGGTGAAGTAGCTGCTGTATGGCGCAGTACGTACTGGTACTGCACCGCGATTTAGTACTTCCAAAAGGAAGTACTAAATCACCGTGCAGTAACAACGTCACCATAGCGACATGTGTAGACACACTCTTTGTGTAGTCAACTACATCAGCTCAAAGTGGGAGTTATATTCATCAGGTTACCTAGAGAGGTTGTGGATTCTCCAACCTTAGAGGTTTTTAAGGCCCAGCTAGACAAAGCCTTGGCTGGGATGATCTTGTTGGGGTTGTTCCTGCTTTGAGCAGGGAGTTGGACTAGATGTGACCTCCTGAGGTCCCTTCCCACCCTCATTTTCTAGGATTTTATAAATCAGAATCACTTTCCACCCAGTTTGCACTGGTGAAGATTACTAGACAAAGTGCAGGAAAATGAAAAATTACATCTGTGGGTTGTAATAGCATGTTTATATTAGTATATTATTCAGTCACCCGATTATGTTTTGTGTGCTACTTGATCCTTGGCAAGGCATAGTTCATTGTAAACAAAGCAGACACAGCTGGAACTTGAGTGGCTTGGAAGTCTGCTTATATTTTTGTAGCTTGTAGATGTTTCCTATAATAATTCCTGTTTAGATGACTGTGACTAAAATATCTAGGTCACTTTTTCGTGGGGCATCAACTAAAATGTGTACTCTGAAAACTGAGACCACTTGCCAGCAAACTAACTGCCAGGCTCTATACAGTTAATGAATTTTCCCTCTGTACTGACACCTCCTAAAGAGACTCTTCATTTCTACTCAGGCATATGACATGGGCACTTTTGGAGATCAGGTACACCCAAGGACCCTACGCATAGAGTATTTCTCTTCCATCCTTCCTTTAAAGTGTCAGCATAGCTAATACAAGTGGATGTGCAAATGCAGTTGTAAATTAATTGTTCACGTTGTAGGCAACTATCATTGGTTTTAAAAATATTGTGATACATAAAAGAAGAAAATAAAAACAAATAGGAACTTTCAAAGACCTCTGCAGTAACAGAATCATTCCTGTAATAGGGAAAGCAGTATTTTCTTATTGAAATCAATGTTTCCCTAAAACCAAAACAAAATAAAACAACAACAAAAACATCAGCACATCCCAAAGGTTTGTTGTATTGAACTAGATTTGAGCTCTACCTGCATTCAAAACATCCCAGGGCACCTATACACATGCTCCGGGGTGGGGGAAAGGTGTTTTAATTAGAGCGGCTCTTAGGAGCCTTTCTAATTAAACACCTACAGTGTTTCATGTATTCGGCATCTCGCATTTCAAAATGGTGGTGGGGATGCTGTAAGTAAAGCTCGTTCGAGGAGCTTTAGTTAAAGTGCCTACACCACCATTTTGAAGCGCAGGGACACTAAATACGTGAGATGCGGCAGCACACTGGAGCGTTCTGATTAGAGGGCTCGATTAATCAAGTCTGCTCTGACACATTTTAATCAGAACACGTTGAAGCACGTGTAAAAGTATGTCCAGTGTTTAATGTGGTGACACCAAGGGTAGAATCCCATTTCTCTTTGTGCGTCCAAATGGCAGCTTTCCAGCTCTGCACAAATTGCAATGCATCGCCCCTGCACTCTGGACACATCAGGAGAGGAAGGGCCAAAACAGCCTGGTAGACAAGTAGAAAACTGCTATTAGGTGTACAAAGGGGAGCAGAATTATGGCCTAGGTGTAAACACAGCAGCAAGCCCTGCATTACAGAACTCTGGAGCCAAGTTTTCCCAGCCGGTGTGAAGCTGGTCCCATTGCCAGGGATGGAAGATTTTTCAAGCCTGGGTGACTGGAACTTAGGAGAATGGGACATTTTTGAGCTTTTGTTTTGAAACAAATTATTAAATGTAATGAGAAATAAATAAGGGACTTTAGGGTGTAGGGGAACAGGGTTTGGAAAATGGGAATTTGAATTTATGGTAGTTCTCAAGAGGCAAAACCAGAAAGTTAACTTGAAATGAAACAAAATGGACATTTGTTCACCACTTTTTCATAAAATATTTGAAATTGTTCATGGGGAAAAATGTTCCGTTTTTGAGCAGCTATAGCACAAGTGCCATGCTGTGGGAAAACCATCACAGAGGTAGGGCTAAATATGAGTAGCAGCTTTGGAATAACATTCACATGCAACAAAAATAACTTCCATAAAGTCAACAAGCAGTAGAAGTAAGAAGAGAAAATGGGAGGAAGAATGTGTTATTGTTCAATATGAGTACATATACTGGCTATAAATCATTACCAACTTGGGACTGCTGGTGCCTACTTGAAATGTGCTTGTGGCCTTAGTCCAGATCCTAGTAGATGGCTGCCCACAGTGCCCCTCTGCTGTCTCCACGGGACGGATGGGGAGATCCCCACATATGAGAATGAATGAATACTGATCTGACATCAGTATCAGAAAGACAGATGATCCTCTGGCAGAACACTAACCTCCCTGCACATGCCATCACTGACCTCAGGGTGGTTGTTCACAGACAACAAAACTTTAAAAATGAACTTGAACGGGAAATTGCAGGACAAGAAATTATCCACATTATGCTAAGTATGGTCTAAACTAAGACTATGGAGTCCTAACCCACTACCTGGATTAGCTTTTATAAACCCTGTGCTCCTCAGTGGGTTAACCCTTTTGTTTTACTCTCCCCTACCCACCTTGCTTCTTTCAGCAGTACCCCTTTCCCCTCCCCACTTCCCTACCTTTTGTATTCTAACCACTGCTTTCTATTTAGCAGCTCTTCTTCCTGCACTCCCTTCACGGCGTCTGATGAAGCAAACCTCTCCTTATTAAAGATTATGCTATACATCTCTGATGTAGTTAGGCTATAAAGGTTCAAATCTACCCTGCCTTCCACATCATGCAAACCACTGTGTCAACCTGCTCCTTGCTCAGCACCATCAACAGAAAAGCCAGAACCATCTAATCAGTAGAGGCAAAATCCCTCCAGTCAGGTCAAGGTGGGCCACTTTCTTGGAACAGGAATTTCAGGGGCACTTATTGGTATTATTGTCTGTTTTACCACAGTCCTCAGGGCATGGATTGAGTGCTCTACATAGCTTTGTTTTACAAAGAAAGAGCACACATCTGGTCCCTGCCCCAAACAGGTTACAATGCATGCACAGCTGTCATCTCCCATGCGGTACCTGCTCTGTGCATAAGAAGAGAGTTTTATTGCACAGGCCTGTCAACCCTCAGCTTTTCACTGGCACTAAATTCATTTAAGAAAGGGGACGTAGCACAGAGAATATTATCAAGTGGAAATGAGCAAAAGCGAAACCAGCTAAGTCAATTTGAGAACTCGGTTCACGTTTCAGGGGTTAGAAATACTCCCAGAATCAGGTTAAGCGAAGCCCTGCTGAGCCGGTTATTGATTTCTTAATGAGCCTAAAAAGAAAAGAGCTGAAGAAAAAAAAAGAACAAATTCCAGACAGAAATGGTCATGCAGTTTCCTTGTGTAAGCAAAGGAAAAGCCGGGAAACCTTTGGGAGGCTGATGGTTGCGTGAGCAGGGAGAACCAAACAGAAACATGTTTGTTTGAATAGCAGTGCAAGTAGTTAGAAATGGCAAACAATTTTTTGGGTGTCGGGCTGGGGGGAGGATTTTTTTCAAAGCAACACTCACAGAAGCTGCTCCTTTCTCCAGATCTGAAATGCTGCCACAAGGAACTTGGAGAACGCAATATGCCTCCCGCCTGCCACATGTTATTTTACCATTCAATTATTTGTATTGCAATAACACCTAGAGGCTCTGACTGAGATCAAAGCCCCATTGTACCTGGCAGTGCATGTATACACAGTGAGAGACAGCGTGTGCCCCACAGTTTCTGACTAAAAGCCGTTTGTTTTTTTTAAATGAAGCTATGAGAGTTTGGTGCTCAGTTCTCAGGGAATGTGGGTTGAATTTGGGTGCCTAAATTCCTTAGGCTGCTTTGAAAATCCCAGTCCACATACATAAAGTGGGGTCAGAAAGCATTAGAGTTTATAAACTATAAGATGAAGCATATAGAGAGGAACAAGAATATAGAGAGTAACAAGAAAGTATTTTACTAATTTTATGCTAATCTCCAGGTTTGATAGACATAGGTATATGATGAATGAGAAGAACTAAACAAGTTTTACTGGGGAGCAGTAGATAACCTCTGCAGACCCTTTAGCCCAGAGGTAGGCAACCCCTGGCACGCATGGCAGAGCATGGCACATGCAAGCATTTTGCTTGGCATGCATGCCTCAGGGAAGGGTCCGGGGCTGTGCTGGCACAACAAGGATTGGCCCCCTCATGGCTCCCCTGCCATCTGCCCCTGGCACACCAACATGTTACAAGTTGAGGTGGCAGGTGTTTTTGGCACTCTGCCCAAAAACATTGCAGACCCCTGCCTTAGTCTGTCTCTGACTAACTAGCAGCTTACCTGAGGGACTCTCTCTTAATTACTACCGTCCTCAGCCTCCTTAGTTAGGGAACATCTTTAAGATACAATTTCTATCACTATAAAGTTGACACTGGGAGCACGTGGTTGAGTAAGGAGTTGAACACAGCTCTCCCAAAGCAGTGACATAACTACAAGGTTGGCTTTCTGATATGAAGCACAGTTTGGAAATGGGCACTGTGGTTATCAGCTCTTTATTTATTTTCTAATCAGAAATTATACATCCTCTCTGCCTTCATTCCTGTCCAGGTCAGCTATACGCTAGAAAATATTTACTGGTATAGCCTTACCAGCAAATAATCTTAGCTTATGCCAGGAAAAAAGCTTTTGCTGGTATCATTTATAGTGATCCCCTGAGCAAAGAGACTTTTATTCCAGTATAACTGTCTTGATAGAGCCTTTGCTGACATAGAAATATTGCAGATAAATCACACCCCTACTCACGGTTATTGTACTAGAAAAAGTTCCTTGTGTAGACCTGACCTGAGTTCCATGAAATGTTTTGGAAGAATGTGTAAGAAGTTTAGCAGTATTATTTCTACTATGGTATAGTAGGGTCATAGTGCTAGTCTAGCTAACATGGTCCAAGGAATAGGGGGAAGGAAGATTTGGTTGGTAATACTCCCCTATATAGTTGGGAGAGATGTTACACAAGCTTTGAAGCACAAAAAGTCCTTCCTTAAGTCTGGGAGAGGCAGTGAGCTGTGGTAGTCTGAAGGCAGGCAAAAGGCAGAGCAGACTAACTTGCTCAGAAAGGCATAAGCATTGGGGCTGTGCAAAGCTTTGGGTGCTGATTTGATTCGGAGGGGATTTGGCTTGATTTGGTGGCCAAATTTGGAGCTGGGGTAGGCAGGGGTCAGGGGAATTGTGGCAGAGCCCTGCACATAGTGTGAGGCAGTGGGGATCGCCCTCCCTGGCCTGGCAGAAGGAGCTGAGTCGGGGCTTTTATTTTTTTCTTTTTAAGAGCCAGGACCTGGGGCCGGGCGGGGCTGGGAGAGTGGGCAGGGATGGGGCCTGGGTGATTGGGAGATTCAGAGATTTGGTAGCAGCCAAATCTCCAAATCAGATTTGGCCGATTCGATTCAGGACAGTGATTCGAATCACCAAATCCAATCACTGTCCCCCCAGTTGGCTGAATCCGAATCTGAATTGAATACTAGCTGTTTTGCACAGGCCTAATAAGCACTCATAGGAGACAGCCTCCTTTGTGAGATGCTGTCACCTACAAAAGCTTATGTTTGAGAATGAGTAAAGTCCAGGATTATATTCCTGGAAGGAAGCCGATACAGCTTGAGCCAGATGCCATGTAAAGCATTTATTTTTGTTTAACTCCATTATGTAAATCAAAATAGTCATTTAAAGAAGTGGAAGAGGCCAGTAAACCTGTGGAGCAAAGAGAAGCTATTGGAAGTAGCTACAGACCAAGTAAAGGCAACCAAATTATATAAATCAAATTATTCAATAGAATAAGACCACTGAAAATGCAAAAGAGTTGTTGTTACCTGTGGAGTACAGAGAAATTAGCAGAGGGAGAAAGTAAATTGTAATGAGCCATGAAAAACATTGTCTGCATGGTTTTTAGCATCTCATATAAATTTCTGTTCCCAGGCCTATCTTCTGAAGGCACTGTGTAGCTTTCCCTCGAGTACAAGGATTGTAAGGTCAGAGATGGAGTGGTGGTTTTGTGAAAAGTGTTCTCCCAGTGGTAACTGGATTTCTTGCCTGTTTTCTGTAACAGTGTAGTAGTTGGATAGTTACAACCATGAAAGCTTGTGCTCTCTATATATTTTATTTAATTAGTCTATAAGGTGCATATCTCCCATACCTTCTGTTTAGTTGTCACCTATATAGCTTCCACATGGGCATTTAGTGTATTGGTTGGGCAATATCTCATTGTGTGATAAACATGTAGGATCCAGGGATTCTTATGGTTTCATTGTAGAGTGTTTTAATTGTGGTGTTGATGGAGATGTATTGGCTGGTTTTGCAGTTATTGTTCAGACAGGGTCATAGAATCATAGAAAATTAGGTTTGGAAGGGACCCCAGGGGGTCATCTAGTCCAACCCTGTCTTCAAAGCAGGACCATCCCCAACTAGATCAACCCAGTCAAAGCTTTGTCTGCCTGGGTCTTAAAAACCTCTGAAAATAGAGATTCCACCACCTCTCTGGGTAACCTGTCCCAATGTTTTACTACACTTCTAGTGAGAAAATTCTTCCTAATATCTAACTTAAACTGCCCTTGCTGCAACTTGAGCCCACTGCTCCTTGTTCTGTCATCTGCCACCAGTGAGAACAGTCTAGCTCCATCCTCTTTTGAACCTCCCTTCAGCTAGTTGAAGGCTGCTATTAAATCCCCCCTCAGTCTTCTCTAGACTAAATAAGCCCACTTCCCTCAGTCTTTCCTGAGAAGTCATGTCCCCCAGCCCCCTCACCATTTTTATTGCCATCCACTGAACTCTCTCTAATTTGTCTGCATCCTATCTCCAGTGGGGGACCCAAAACTGAACACAGTACTCCAGATGTGGCCTCACCAGTGCTGAATGGAGAGACCTACTGGCAACACAACTACCAATGCAGCCCATGATGTTGTTAACCTTCTTGGCAACAAGGGCACACTGTTGGCTCATATTCAGCTTACTGTCCACCGTAACCTCCAGGTCCTTTTCTGCAGAGCTGCTGCTCAGCCAGTCAGTCCTCAGCCTATACTGGTACATGGGATTTTTCCATCTTAAGTGCAGGACTTTGCACTTGTCCTTATTGAACTTTATGAGATTCCTTTTGGCCTAATCCTCCAATTTGTCTAGGTCACTCTGAATCCTAGCCTTACCCTCCAGCATATCTATTACTCTCCCCAGCTTGGTGTCATCTGCAAACTTGCTGAGGGTGCACTCTATTGAATCTTCCAGATCATTGATGAAGACATTGAACAAAACCAACCCCAGGATTGACCCCTGGGGCACTCTACTTGATACTGGCTGCCAACTAGACATCAAGCCATTGATTATTACCCTCTGAGCCAAATGCATCAGCCAGTTTTCTATCCACCTTACAGTCCGTTCATTCAGCCTGCACTTCCTCAGCTTGTCATATAGCACTTGATGTTGATCTCTGGGGAATCACATATTATATTAATAGCTAGAACCCACAACAGAAATGAGGGCTTTGTACAAACACCTAGGAACTGTCTCTGTACCAAAGACTTTATGATTTACCATGAAATAAAAGTGGCTAGAGCCTTACAACCCATAAGCTACTCCATGAAGATTGTCTGTGTGCATATTCTTACCCTGGGTAAGTGGAAACTAATCCACAGCAGCTTAATCCTGAGTGAAGAAAGGGCAGTTACTGTGACTGAGATTCTACTTGCTGTGTTAAGAGCACACATACAGGCAATTACCATGAAGCAACCGATTCATATTCAAGCAACTATAATCATATTCAACTATAAGTTTTTCATATGTGCATAGGTCATGTATGCTCACATTTGGGCTTAGGGTATGTATTCTTATGCCCATTATATAGTTGGGCTGGTCTAGGCATAGACAGATTACAGCAGGGGCGGGCAATTATTTTGGGCAGAGGGCCTCTTACTGAGGTTTGGCAAGCCATCGAAGGCCACATGACAGGCAGCCCAGGGCAGACAAATATTAATTTTCTAAATTTTTAGGGGCCCCGCGGGCTGGATAGAATGGCCTGGCGGGCCGCATCTGGTCCCCGGGCCGCATTTTGCCCACCCCTCGATTACAGCTTTGTTTATACTAGAAAGTTGGGCTACATTATATCCCTGTAGTTAAAATGTTACAGTGCCTCCCTCCCACCCTTCCTAAAGTGGTTGCAGTTACAGGAATCTAAAGATGCTAGTATACATACAGTCAAACCAGCAAAACTGCACTCTTT
>NW_005842419.1:398010-401577 GCF_000455745.1 Alligator sinensis
AGCTTATCTTGCTCTGGAAGGGGACTGAAATAAGGTGGGAAGTAACATCCTTAATGGTATGGCTATGTCCACACTGGGAGTAGATTGCCAGTGTAGTCCACAGTTTCTGTTCTACCAGTAATGTGCACGTAGGTTTAAGTCAGTGGTACCACGAGGAAAAATGTCCGCTTATACATGTGCTTGGGGGTTGTGAGGAGGAAGGGGGTTAATTAAAGTGGTTCCCAGAGAGCTGCTGTAATTAAAGCCATCACAAGTATTAATGGCTGTCAGATGCTTTATATAAGCCTCCTTCAATGAGCTTTAGATAAAGTACTCCCATGGCCATTTATAAATATGCGGGGGCTTATACATGTGATAGTAAGGCCAAACTGGAGCCCTCTAATTAGAACATGAGCCAGCAGGTGTAAAGACAGGCAATGAGAGAAACCTACCTGGCTGTCACCTTACTACTCTTACTACTAGAGTACATGGATTTCCCACAGAACAGACTACATTCAAGCTGCACTATGCTGCATCTGAGAGACCCAGGATTCAGGAGGAGGAGGCAGGCAAACACCATTAAATTCCCAGACAAAGTCATTGAACTGGCAATAAAGTTTTAAATTCAAATCAATAACTTAATGGAGAAAAAAATGTGGATGGGTTATTGTGCACATGAATCACCATTATGCCATTCCCTGGCATACCTGGAAACCAGGGGGGTGCGCAGGGGCTTGTCTGGCATGAGACAGTGGGGAGTCAGGCTTTGTTCAGTTTTCTGAAAAAGAGGAAGGCAAGTGTCTCTGGAGCTACAAGTCAGCAACAGCTCTGCTGCAGTCAATAGCTCCCCTGAAGGCAGCGAGGCTGAGCCATTATTTTGGTTAAGAGTCTGGTCCGAAAGGCATAAATCCCTACAGTTTGTACAAAATAATGACACGTGGTTTCTTTCATGGTTACACATAGGAGGCAGAGACTCCCAGGGAGAAATCCTCGCTAGGCATAAATCATTATATAGCCACTGAATTCAATGACACTGTGATCAAGCAAGCATGTGGCCTCCCGTCTAAGGTTTGGTCTGAAAACCCTTCAAGGGGCAAAAGACTTAGAATTCAATAATTTGCTGTATGTATTTGAATCCAAGATGAGTCCCACCCCACCCCACCCCCTTCAACTTGGTAAAATAAGCTTCTTGTCTTGGATTTCTGTACAAAGGACCGGGGGGGCAGGGGGCAGTCTGGGTTCGGGCCAGAGTTGGAGCCACAGCAGCTGCCCCCTAACCTCTACCCGCACACCTGCCCCCTGCAGCCTGTGCCTCCTCAGCTGCATCCTGCCTCTGCATCCCTTGTATCTCTGCCCCTGCCCCCATTTCTCCCCCTTCACTTACCATCTGTCCTGGCCTCAGCCCCATTCCAGTCCAGGGCACATGGTAGCTCCAGCCCCAGCCCAGCCACACAGCAGCTACGCTAGTGACAGCAGCTCTGATGTCTCAGGGCCAGAGCTCCTGCCGCAGCAAATGCTGGTAAGTAATTTGGCTGTGCTACTCTGCACATTGGGGGCCAGAGCTATGATGGTAATGAGCAGGGGGCACAGAGGCTGCAGGGGGGGTCAGAGGATGCAGGGGCACAGATGACATGGGTGCAGGCATTGCTTGAGGGGCAGGCAGCATGGGGGAGGTGGCAGAGGGTGCAGGCAGGAAGGAGCAAGTGGAGGAGCAAAAGAAGCGGGGCAGACCTACTGCCCCTCCCTACTGCCTGCTCCTCTGCTGCTACTTTCCCCACTGTCACAGAGGGAGGAAAAGTTAAGACACGTATTTCAGGAGTTAGGTGCTGTACGTGGAAAAATATAACACATTTATACATTTTCTGTGTTTCTCTATACATGGAACATTTATACATTTGTCATATTTTTCCATGTGCAGCATCTAACTGACCCCTAATTATTGGGAGGTCATCTTAAATGTGAAGTTGTCTTGGCTTTGGGTGTATACAGTAGCCTTGAGGATGAAGAGCTGAGCCATTCACAGCCTACATTAGACACGAATATTTAGAACAATCTGTCCTTTGCTCTAGCTGTTAATCACTTCGTAACATTGGGTAACCTCCTTGCCAAACTCCTTGGACACCTCTTTTGCCAAAACTTTCCCTTCTCTCAATCCCTGTCATTACTTCACATTTTGTAGCCTGCATTTCTTATTCCCATCCATGACTTGGTAAGAATCAGCAGAGTTCAAGTTTCTTCTGAGTATAGCAAACAGAAATCCTGTTCTGTTAGATGCTCTGTAAAAAATCAGAGGCAGGCATGATCCTGCCTGAAAAAGCTTATAGTATTATTCATTATTTGTCTCACCCATGTGTTTGCTTGACACTCTGGAAGCTGACAAAACACAAGGGTCTCCACTTTGAAAACCATTCACCTGTGTTGCCAGCTCTTATTTTTTGGTCCCAGCTCCAGGAGTCATATGGTTACAGGACATTCTTAGCTGTCACATGAAGGAAATACAGGTTTTAGAACTGGTTGATTTTTTTTAATGAAAACTATTTTCTCATTGAAAAATCCGTTTGCATCAAAATGCAGACAAGGTTTGTTGGGTAAATCCGGTATCTTTTATTAGATCAACTCAAATAGTTAGGAAAAAAATCTTGCTTGCAAGCTTGTGGGTACAATTACCCTTCGCTGAGCAGACGAAACATCTGCAGCTGGTCTGTGCTCTTCCTGGATGGAGTAGTAAAACATCCAGAGAAAACTACTTCATCCAGGAAGAGCAAAGACCATCTGCAGGCACGTCCTCTGCCGGGTGAAGGGTAATTGTACCCGAAAGCCTGTAAAGGAGAATTTTTCCAACTATTTGAGCTGATCTAATAAAAGATATCAGATTTACACAAAAAATATTCTCTGCCTATGTCCAACATGGCTATAACTTAGACCCCTTTTGCATCAAAATGAATTTTTTTGCAAAACATATTTAGGAACTGACTCTGGAGTGTAAGCTCTTGCCTATCTGCATACAAAAAGCTCTTACCGAAGGTTAGGGATGATTTCAGGCCATGCTAGCTGCATTCATGTGGGGCACTATAGCTAAAACAGGCCTGAAGTTTTCCCTTGACACTGGCTTTTCAATGAGAACATAAACTAACCACTGGAGAGCTTTGTCCTTCCAAAGTCATCACCCACATCCCTTCTCATGATCACTTTTGCAGACCCAAGAGAATTCAACCATCTACAATGCTTTTCCCAAACTTATCTGACCGTACGGGATCCCTCCAAGCTCCAGCCTGTTTACAAATTGCAAATATGCTCCTTCAGTTCATGCCTAGGTAATACGCATTTCTTGGGGTTAACTAAAAAACAAATGAAAACATCGTCTGGAGCAAGATTGGTGCAGGAAGGAGATGAGATTTGATTTGCACAGGAGAGTTTTGTGTTCAAACCTAAAACTTCTTGCCTGGGAAGCTCTGCCATTATAAAGGACAAAGAACAATTGGCACGGAGGCGAAAGCAAGATAGAAAACTCAGTGAAATCTTTAAAGGTAGACCTCTGTGTCCCTCTGCCCAAAGACAGTGGTAGTGATGGAGGAATGGGGGAAGGGA
>NW_005842419.1:401608-405437 GCF_000455745.1 Alligator sinensis
GGAAAGAGAAAGAGTCTAGTTCTTTACTAAGTAGCAGCATTTTTGTAAAGCTCTGGCCAAATAAGAATGTAAAGGAGAGAAAAGAAGAGTCTTTCTTCCCAGTAGGGATGCTGATCTTTGCTGGGACATCAGCTCAGTCATTGCGACGTGAGCCTGGAACTTCTCAGGAGTTTAGAATAGAAAGTGTTAAAGTGGGGGCGGGGGTAGGACAGGATAGGCACTTAAGGTTTAAAATGCAAATTCCTTAATTTTCTTTGAGGTGGATGGGTCAAGGTTTGTCTATTCCTTCCTCTCTCCCCCCTTCCCCTCCTAGTTTTGTTTAGGAAGGGACTGTAGATGCGACAAGGTCTTTGTGCGGGCCATTCAGCTGAGTGAAAGGGCTGAGGAGTCCCAGTGGAGGGAACAAACTTTTGGGGGTCAGTGCGGTCAGCTTAGAATAAATGTGTCGTATTGTTTGTATTAAGGACATGATCTCAGCAGGGAGTCCCTGAGCCACCGCATACAACATGAAGGACTATTTATTCAACACTGAAATACCTAAGGACTCCTCTCACAGGGAAAATATAAACCGCTGCTACAAATGAGCCCATCTACTGCTATTGGGAATATTTCCCAAGAGGCACAAAAGGCTCAATTTTATTAATATCATAAATGAGTAAATGCTTGTGTGTAACCAGGAGCCACTCCCTCCTTTCCACAGAAGAATCATAATTAAAAAGCAACGGCAAAGCAGTGAAGCTCTCTCTCTCCCCCCCACCCCCTTTTCTCCAAAGATGGACAGTTCAGGTCATTAAAGGCCTAAGATAGAAACAGTTTCTCTTAACAGTGTTTGAAAACAGGCTTTTGTTTCCATGGAAGTGGCACAGGCCTTTCTTGGTTTGCCTTCACCAAACAAGTCACACAAGGCCCCAGGGTGGGAGTGGGAGCAGCGGAGGGGGGCCTTGGTGAGAATGGAATGCAGCTCTGGGCATCTGCAGGCTGGAGACAGGCAAACATGAAATCAAACTGGAAAAGCAACACAAAAGGGGGAAAATGACAGATAAGTCGTTAGCAGTGTCCCCACGGCTACATACGCAAATGCTCCCCCCCCCACAATGAGGGGGGGGGGAGTGGGGAAAGAGGAATTCCAAGAGTTTCAAACACAAAACATTCATAAAGGGACTTTTCAGGAGCTTTTGGCTGCAAGGCAAGCTCTTTCTTGAGCTCTCTCTCTCTCCTCTTGCTCGCTAATGCATTCAGAGGACCATGTGTTCCTTTACAATTTCTCCCTTTTTATCCACTGGCAGAGGGTGGCACAGTTTCATTTCTGTAGCGTCAGCTGAGGAATCCACCTACCAGGGCATATTTCAGTCCCATCTTCCCATGCAGCACACCGAGTCCAGAAGAACAGAGGACTCTGACACTTAATGGACTCATGACTGGTGGCTTCAGTCCTTCCAGATCCACCATCAGGCACTGTGTAGGTATAATTTAATCTCCTAATGCACCCTGAAAGCAAAGGAGAAGGGGCTCAAAGCTTCCAAGGAACTTGTCCTAAAATGAGCCCCTCTGGGACTGCGTGGCAAATCGTGCTGTCAGCATCCAGCGGAACTTCTGTAACGTGTCGGGGTAACAGGCATGAGGAGATAAGGGATATGTGAAGAGAAAAATGTTCTGATCTATAAGGTTGAATTCCTGCCGTTCCTCTCCACCTGAAATGAGTCAAGTGACGTGGTGTATATGCATTTTGCTGGGTATGTTGGGAACACAAGTGTTTCAGCATATAGGATTTGATGTAGAGCCCACTGTGTCCAACCTTTCCATTGATGTCAGTGGGCTTTGCACTGGGGACACACCGTCTTGTAGGGCAGCTGGCTTTTATATGGGGTGGGCCTTGTTCTCCTCTCGCTCTCACTGGCATAACACCACTGATATCACCGGAGTTGCTTCTGATTCCCCTGCCATGTGAGAGGAGATGGGGGAGGATGTTCAATTACACCAAGAAGTATTGTACAAAGAAAGATTAAAAGACATTTGGATCTTGAAGAATTCCTCTTGTTCTGTGTGGATTTCCCTACCTCACAAATGAATTCCACTGATGATCACCAAGTTTCTATAAAGATATTGCACCTTTCATGAAGAACAGTAGGAAAGCCAAGATCATAGAAGGTCAAATTGCAACCCAGGAAGACTTTTGGACTTACCTTATAAAAAGGTGAAGTACTGAATACCACGTATCAAAAGTGGGATTTCCAATATTTTCTACATAAATAAGAGTCCTCAGGATTGGCTATATAACCCAGTGCCTTCTCGCTTTAAGAATCCTTCTTTTACCTCTTGAGAAACATGAGCTATAACCTCTAGTTGGTGAACAAGTCAAGTATAGTGTTCTCATTTGGTAAGGAAAAAATTGAGAATAAATGTACATCAGTGTCTATTAACACTCTTAAACCTAATAGCCTTTAGGCTCAATCATGGTTCAATCTTTTTTGCTGGCAAAAGGAAGTGTCTTTCGCTGCTTTAGCTGCTCATGCAGGGTTCCACTTGCCCCATGGCCAGCTCAAACCTGATGAAGCAGACTGCTACATCTTCCCTTTCCCTTCTTCTCAGATGCACTGAGATTACATTCAGGTGACACAGTTTAGGATTGGACCTTTGAGCATAGAAGCAGTTCCCTGCCACTGAGGTGAGAATAACACAATCATAGAAAAGTAGGGCTGAAAGAGTCCTCCAAAGTTCATTCTATCCAACCCCCTGCTTAAGACAGGATCATCCCTGTCCTAACCATCCCATACAAGTCCCTGTCTAACCAATTCCTAAAACTACACAGTCAACTCTGATGCATGACTACAAGGCATATTGCCCAAAGACAGTAAAAATACCCTACACTGGAAAAGGGAAAGTAGGGGGATGAGGGCTGCCAATGTCCTGCTGCTGCAAGGGTTGTTAAAATGCACTTGAGAGATCTAAGATAAAGGTCACATCCCTGGCCCATTGTGGCAACCAGGAAAGCACAGGAAAAACCAAACACCCTCCATTCTGCTCTGCAGATTGCAAATTTAGGATGCAAAATGAGGATGCTAGATTTCAAAAAGATGGATTTCATCTGACTCAAGGAGCTAATAGACTTGGTGTCATGGGAGGATAGATTGAAGGATAAAGGCATCTAGGAGGGCTGGGTACTTCTAAAGGACACAGTATTGGAAGTTCAATAAGGAACTGTCCTGACATGATGGAAGTGCAAGAAGAATGGCAAGAGACCAATGTGGCTGCATAAAGAGCTTCTAAAATTCATCAAATGCAAAAGGAAAGCATACAGGTAATGAAAGAATGGGTAGGTCATTAAGGAAGCATACCAGGAAATAGCAAGAACCTGCAGGGATAAAATCAGGAAGGCAAAGAGAAAGAATGAGCTGAACCTGGCAAAGGAGGTTAAGGACAATAAGAAGTTCTGTAGGTGTGTCGGCCAGAAAAGAAGAACCAGGTAAGCTGCAGATCCTCTGTTAACAAGCCAGGAGAAACTCCTAACCAAAGATACAGAGAAGACGGAGCTACCCAACAGCTACTTTACCTTAATTTTTTTGTGAAGACTAAGCTGTCTAACAGGGATTATCTGGATAAGGAAGGGGGAAAGCTAAGGAAGGAGATAACAAAAGAGACTGTCAGAGAGTAATGGTACTTTACACTACCCTTATGTAGCTGCCGAGTAGCTAGATACAATGTGGTCTTTCATTCAGAGCCTCATATACTACATATAATAACTGGAGCTGGTCAAAGTATTTTCAGTGGAATCACTGAAAAATAAAACATATTTTCCAGGAGTGCATCAATTGTGACAACATTTTCAGTG
>NW_005842419.1:405464-409473 GCF_000455745.1 Alligator sinensis
GAAAGAGTTGAAACATTCCATATTAACTACAACTTTTAGATTAATTTTGCTTTTTTTTTTTTTCAGTATATTGCTTTTTACATATTTGAGTCAATGTTTCCCAGTCAAAACCTGAAGGAATTCCATTTCTGTGAAGACTATTGATTTATTTTGTTCCAATTCAGATTTTACCACCAGCTCTAGCATAGCTTGCAGTGTTCAGACCCTTTATTTTAAAGCTCTTTTTAAGCATCTATCACTCAGAATTCCCCTTGCTCTAACAACTCAGGCATAACCTTGATCCCCATCAAAAGTTAGATATGGAGTTTTGCCATTCATATCAAGTAGACCAGCACTGGGCTCTCAGTCAAGCAGCTTCCTTTATGATATCCTAGGTCACCCATCATACATTCAGGAACTGGAGTCTGATGCAGACTAGTGACCACCTGTGCTGACTTTGCAGGAAGCTGTCCAAGACCTGGCAAGATGCTGGCTGTGGGTGACTGTGTATTGAACTAACCCAGCACAAGTCAGGAGAGTAGTCACGGTTCCATCTGGAAGAATGGATCGTGCCATGGTGCTTGGGGTCATGAATAAGAACAATATCATTTTGTGAAGCCAACTTTACAAATTGTTCACCATTGACATCTACATCTGTGTAGCCCCAATCTATGTGGAAAACTGTGGACATAATATAGGGGAAAGCAATGGATGAAATATAGGGGAAAGCAGTGGACACTGACTTCTGCAAGACATTTGATACCGTCTCCTACAGCATTCTTGCAAGAAAGCTGAGGCAATATGGGTTGGAGGAATGGACTGTAAGGGGGATAGAAAGCGAACTGGATTGTTGGGCCCAATCCTCCAATTTGTCTAGGTCACTCTGAACCTTAGCCCTACCCTCCAGCATAGTAATCAATGGGTTAATGTCTAGTTGGCAGCCGGTATCAAGTGGAGTGCCCCAGGGGGCAGTTCTGGGGCTGGTTTTGTTCAATTAATATCTTTATTAAAAATATGGAAGATGGGATGGATTGCACCCTCAGCAAGTCTGCAGATGACACCAAGCTGGGGGGTATAGTAAATCTATTGCTACCTACTCTACTATGAATCCAGTCCATGGTAGCAACATTTTCCTCCATCATATCTTACAGGAAGTTGCAACTAGCAACCTACTGGAGAAGTTTTATGCCAATCCAAGCCTGCTGCTGTGTAACAGTCTCTTAAATCCACCTGCTGCATGCCTACCATCACAATACCCGCTGTGGCCCAAACTGCTGCACCAGGACTGCATGGCAGAGACCCTCTGGTGTGAGGAATGGAAGTCAACATCACCACCAGACAAGTTCCTTATCACAGATCTTACAGTCTGCCCATGTGGCTTCAACCTGCCACACTGTCAGTGGGCCTTGCTGAATAGATTCTGGACCAGGCAAGGTCTGTGCGTGACCAACCTCCACTGTTGGGGTCCTCACAACACCCCAGATTGCAGCTGTGGCAAAACACAAACCATGTTGCATATTGTTGATGGCTGCCTGCTAATTAAGTTCAGCGGTGGACTACAGGAATTGCTCATGGCCACTGAGGACACTATTGTGTGGCTTGGCAATTATGCATATTCTGACTGACCCAGTAGACAAGTCTAAAGAAACAAGCAATACAGAGGAAAAGGGAATCAAGCTAAGCAGTTCGATGAGAAACTATTCTAAATGCTACTGAAGTAGGTGTCATGGAAAGAACAAAGCAGAGCTCATCATACTGTAGCCAGAGATTTTCACAAAATACAATCAGCACTATCACCCAGGATACTGTGAGACTGATGGGACAGTAAAGCTCTTAAGAAACAGAGGGGAGAGAAAGAAAGGCAGCTGGCTAGACAAACTGTCAATGAAATAGGAAGGTAGGCAAGGGGGTTCTCATCCATAGAAAAAATTCTCTCTTTTAGGAAAATTTCTATAAAACCACAGGTTTCTTTCCAGGCAAACTTGTAGGAATATTAAAAGAGGGTCATTCTCTGTGGATGAAGAAAAGGATGGATGCTATGAGAAGGTCTCTTGATTTTTCTTTTTCTCATTGAAAATAAATCTTTGGTGTTTTTTAAGCTTTTATTAGCTGGTTCTTACATTTGTGTTTTGCAAACAATATTTTTGTGCCCTGCTGTGGGGAAAGCTACAGGGAAATGCCTACAAAAACTCATGACTCTTTGAACTAGCTGGTCTCTAATGTGCCACCCTGCACTACCTTCTGCTATGGGGACATAATTGGCAGCCTGTATTTAAGAGCAAGTCCTACTGATTTCACTGTGTCACTACAAGTTCTGGATTAAATTGCCCGGGTGCAATTAAACTTCAAAAGGCTATGCTTTCTGGAACTTATCTAAGGGGGGCAGTACTTACGCCTATAGAGTCTCTTGGTGGTCCCCTGTATGGTGTAGATTGATACCGATTAATCTGGTGATTCTGATCTTTCTTCCCAGCTAAAGGAGGAACAAGAATGGCATTTGTGAGTTGGCCAATCCATGGTCATGGTCTCCAGGGAAGTTCTGAAGTGACTCAACAGCTGCTTCATGGAGATTGTGGTCTTCTGGATATGGTTTTAAAATTTATCATCCCAAAAAGAACCTGCCTGTAATACACTTGAATAGGGGTTCATAGTGTGAACAAAAGGGAGAGGGATCTGGGGTGAACACAGCTCTGTGGAGCAAGGTCTGTTCTTCTGGACTATGTTTGGAACAAAAGGGCTCTGGTCTAAGACTGGATGGGGCTCCTAGCTGCTACTACACTGTGGGCGCATCTACACGTTGCCCTACAATGCCCTATGGTGAGATAGCAATCATGTGGGTCTACATGTGATCAGCAGCTACATCACCATAGCAGCATGCTCCCCTGTAAGAGTGTGCTACTATGGTGATGTAGATGAAATCTAACCATGCACCATGTGTACAGCACAGTACAGGTGGTTACTGCACCATGCTTTAGTACTTCCAAAAGGAAGTACTAAAGTACGGCGACATAGCAATGTCACCACATGGCGATATGTAAACATGCCCTGTAAATAACAAGTAGTTATAATCTTTATTCTTACTCATATGAAACACATTATTTCTATGGTGGTTTTTCAAGAGTACAACATATACATTTACATACTGAAGTAGGATGGACAGAGCTTGTAAAAAACTGAGATCATCATTAGGTTCATCTGATAAACCTAATGTAGGCAGGAATGACCTGCTCTTGCCACAGCCCTTCTCAGTCCAGCCTCATACATTCTCCAGGAAATGGAGGCAAACTCTACCTAGCAGCCTGGGGAAATGCACAGATAAATTTCCAGGCTGCCATATTGCTGCTGCTAGTAGGTAGACCTGCCCAGTTTGGTTCTGCAGTCAGGCATTAGGATAAATCTAATGCAGGCAGGAGAACTTGCTCTTGCCACAGCTGCTTTCCAATCTGGCTCCATACTAGGTGTGTGAGGCACTTTCATGGTCACCTAGCTGTGGCAGTGACACCGAGGCCACAGCACCCCTGAATGGGTTTCAAGGCACCCTAGGGTCCTGTGACAACCCAGTTTAAAAAGACTGCCCTGGACTTTCTCAGCCAAAAAAATTCACACTGGGCCAGACTTTTAAAGGCGCATCAGTTTAGCACTTTCACCAGAGCCAACACAGTTAAATGGAGACCAGGAGTTGGCCAAATGACTTTTGCATGGCAGCAGTGCTTAGAAGCCTCACCTGGGACTAGGGCTCCATTGTGCGGGTTTCTGTAAAAGCACCATGCCCATGACTTCACTATAAGAAAATGTGTGCTCTTGGGATAGCCAAGCTAATTCAAGGTAAAATCTTTATGAAAAAATAAGGCAGTCTTCAGTTTTTAAAACCTTAGTAGGTAAAGAAAAACATTAAGCTCCCCCCTAGCCATTATCTTCTTAGGAAAAAGGTGCATTTTTACCATATGTTAGCTACTGAGCAGTAAATAGCACTCGGTAAAATACCAGCATAGACAAGGCAGTTGTGTCTCCATGTGCTAGCAGGAACGAG
>NW_005842419.1:409504-442858 GCF_000455745.1 Alligator sinensis
GAGGTAAACATAAGCTAGGGACAGACATTACACATAAACCAGTTTAAGTGATCAGAAACTGGTTTAAACTGGTAACACAAGAGAAGCTCAGTGCACACAAACCAGTTTCAAAATGGTTGAAACCGGTTTAAGATAAACCTGGTTGAATGTAGCATCAGACTTAACTGATTTGGGTCAAACAAATTTATGAAACTTCTGGCCCAGACCCCTTTCTGATTCAAGTTAAATCACAGTCCCCCAGCATCCCAGCATGCTTTCCAGCCCTGGGCTGGGCTGTGCTATCTGCTCCAGAGAGTTGGGCTGGGCCTGTCCCTCCACTCCCTGGCTGGAGCAGGGAGGGCTGGTTGACAAGGGGGTGGGGTGGGGTGGGGTGCGGGGGCAAGCCTGGCTGGGGATGTAGCTCAGTCTACAGTGGAGCAGCAGTGCTCTCCCCAGGCAAACCCCAGCTGGGGTCTGGGGCCAGGAGGGGGTTTAAATACCCCTTCCCCTGCTCAAACTTACTGCTGGCTGCAACTGGGGACTACAAATCCCAGAGGCTCCTGGAAGCAGGAAGATGAAGTGATGAGCATTTCTGCAGAGTTGTGCTGCTGTAATTCTGGACTACAAATATAAGAGACCTCCGGGGCAGCAGGAAGAGAAAGTGAATACAGCCAGAGAGCCATGCTCTAGCAAACCCCAGCTTCTGGCCGGAGCCACTGCAGGCATGTGGCTGCATTTCCTGAATCAAAGGTAAATGACTGTTCACTTCTGTTTCAATTTAATCTGTGCAGTTTACACTAACCTGCAAAGACTAAATCAATTCAACCTCAGGCTTTTTGACTGCCTCTTAGCTAAGGTGTGGAACTTAAGTCCTGTAGTCTGTAGAACAGTGGTTTTCAACTGTTTTTCATTTGCAGACCCCTAAAAAATTTTGAACAGCAGTGCGGATCTCTGGAAATTTCAAATGGAGGTGCGGAGCCCTTTGAATTGTAAGTGTTGGTACTCACATACTTTTGATTGATCACAGACATTTTTCATGGATTGCTTAGACCAGCGGTTTCCAATCTGTGGCATGCATACCACCAGTGGTATGCAGACAACCTGTCAGTGGTATGCGTTAAGAGATTTTTTATAATTACTTTATACGACAAAATTTATTAGTGGTATTTAAGGTTGTATTGTTTTAAAGTGGTTGTGAACAATCTGTCAGAGTTTGGGAACAGCTGCTTTAGACATAGGGGTCCACAGACCAAAGGTTTAAAACCACTGCTCTAAAATAAATGATGGCCTGGATTTTCACAGATCATGATGAAAACCCGTGGTTTTGAATGCAGACACTAAGATGCCTCTTGAACAGGTTACTGGAATTAACCACTTATATTTAGCTGCTGATATACTGAAATAGCACACCTTTTGCACAGTTTGTCTATCTCCTCAAACTTTTCTTTTCTAATGTCAGATTGACATGGAACTACTTCTGTTCTACAGGAGTTTTTTCCTACTGTTGCTATTGTTCATGCACAATACAGCCCATCTTAGAATTTAGTCTGAAGCAGAACATACCTGGGTTGGGAATGTGTGGATGGCCAGTGCCCCAATATTCATTAGCATCTGAATGAGAGCTGTGTGTGCAGAACAACAGGCAATTATCCTATTGAAAAACTGCTAAGTGGTGTTAATTGCTGGCCATAGACCAGGGGCCCTCACAAAATTAACCATGCTGACAAATGGAATAAAATATACTGGATGGCAGAGAAACAAAACCAACAAGGATTTTGTCTCTCTGAAATCAGAATAGATGATTTTTCTCCTTATTCTCCGTTAAGTGTCTTGAACCTTGAAAAAAATATTGTCCAGCTTATGATGATCTAGTAAAGTTAAATTTTGTTCCAATGGACCAGATACACATCTTCTGTCCAAGAAAGAAATTGGACATGTGTTGTATATATTTATTCAGAGGTCAAAATAACAGCTGTCTTGTCCTCAGTGTGTCACTCACAGTGCACATGTACTTCATTTTATGATACCATTATAAATAAATCTCTGACAAAACCATGAAGGATGACATTTTCATTTCTCTAGCTGGCAGTGGAATTATATTTATTTGTGGTGTTCCTTCAATATTATAAATACTGTTAAAAGGGCGACATGACCAAAGAAGGGATATATTGATTCATGTTAAATTTGAGACATACAAAGTTATGAGTCAAATCTGTTTATTTTAATAGAAATCTAGCAATAGGCAAAAATATCATGCATGGGCTTCCCTGTACATCAGTTTTGGGGAGAACATAGCAAGGTCATATCTGACAAGTTACTACAGTTTCATGGAAAACTATTTCTGATGGCCTTCAGCTTTTAAAAAATAAGAGGGTTTCAAAGCTCACTATTTTCACATGCCATTGATTCACTTCTTTCTGAAGTGCAAGCCATTGACCTTAAACAATGTTCCATCACCTTTTACTGCTGAGGTCAAGGTGTTCCAATGACATTTACTCTTCTTTGTTGGCCACCAATAGATTAAAAAAAACACACATTCCCTTATCCTTAGGGATGCCTTCACAATTTTCAAATATATTTTTAAAGTGGAGTTCAGACTAAATCTTTGGAGCCAAACACCCAACAATTATGAGTATTCTTATTGCAGGGCTTGTGTTTGTAGCTCTAGATAAAATCAATGCATTTGGGGGCAGTTCTTCAGCTCTCCTTCCATGCATCTGGAGCAAATCAGAATGCTGTTGTAGAACAAATGAAATCAGCCTCACGCCAAACCCTGTGCCCATGTACACATTCCATAGAAGTCCCTGCTTGGTACTGTAACAACGTGCTAATTTCCCTCAGGGAAAGCTAGCAGAAAGAGTCTTGTTCCACAAAACTACCAGCTGTAGAGAGGAGGGCACAGATGAGTGTTTCAGAATTGCAGCAGAGTAGGTATAGATTGGATATCAGGAAGAACTTCTTCAGAGTTAGAATAGTGAAGCAGTGGAGCAGACTGCCTAGGGAAGTTGTGGAATCCCCGTCATTGGAGGTGTTCAAAAAGAGGTTAGATAAGCATTGGTCAGGGATGATCTAGGACAGTGGTGCTTAAATTTTTGGCTCTGTGGGTGGTGCGGGGCCAGTGCTTGGGCTGGATTAGATCTGTGTACCAGGTTTTGGCCCACACACCCAGATTGGCTTTGCATCAATTCCATCTGGCCCTGTGGGTCAGGATCAGGCCTCGGGGCCCTGCACTACTGCTCAGTCCTTTGTCCTAGGAATGGACCTGGAACCCCATGCTACCTCTATCTGGCACTGTAGGCCAGGATCAGTCCTACACAGCCCTGCTTGCCTGATCCAATGCACAGGACCAGTCTTTCAGGGTCCCCATGAACCCATGGGGAGCTCCCAGGCCCGATGGCATGGAGATGAGACTGGATCTGGCCCGTGGGGCAGGGGTTGGGCATACCCGATCTAGGATTGACTATGCCTATGCTTTACTATGTGTATTTCCCATGTTTCTTTGCTTTGCTGGCTGCTGCATGGGGCCAGTAAAGAATTTTTCCTCCCCACTCCTGTTGCTGCACATCAGGCTCCCCCTTCCTCCCTCAGACCCATAGGTTGTTGGTTGTAGGCAAGGTTGGGGATGTGACTGGGGGTGTGCCACTGCTCCTACTGGGACTAAAACCCACAGGTTCCTGGCTAGAGGATCTTGCCCCTCTACTCACAGTCAGACCAATCACCACATTTGGGATCCAGAAGAAATTTTAACCCCATGGTCAGGCTGATATGGACTGCAGGGGTTTTTGCCTTCCTCTGTAGCGTGTCTTCCCCTACAGCAGGGGATCCTCTTTCTTTGATCTCTCAGGCATACTTTAACAACTCTTGCAGTTGGCCACTATTGTCCCCTTTCTTTACCTGTGGCAGGTTAGGGTGCTATGCTTTATGGTTGTGTGACATACCTGTGTAGTTTTAGTAATAGGTTAGACAAGGATTTGCTTGGGATGGTTTGGATAGGGATGATCCTTGCCTGAGGCATGGGATTGGACTAGATGGCTTCCTGAGGTCCCATCCAGTCCTACTTTTCTATGATTCTAAGATTAAAAACAATCACATCTAAAGCATGGGTTTGTATTTAGGATAAACAACAAAGCTTTTTCATTAAAAAAAAAAAATCATTAAACCACAAGGTAAGGTCAAACTTTCCAGGTTTCATTACAAGCCTGAAATTTGCCTTGTATTCACTATAGTTCAAGTACTGACAATGCGTTTCCAATGTACATGGCACACTCTGGATCTGAGTGAACATGATGTGAAAAATCTGTGGATTTTTCCTAACTTAGACCTCCAACTCAGCAAGTACACTTGGGTGGCCCTGTGAAGTTTTGGGACCAGCTCTTCTGTTGGTATAAAATGATACTGTTCTATTGAATTCAATGGAGCTTGGCCAATTTACCCCAGCTGAGGCCCAGGCCCTTTGTATATATCCCAACACAAAACTCTAAGTGAAACCCAAGGGATGCAAACTCCAGTGAACTGAAACTGCCAAGCTTTGTCCTTTCTTGTTTCTCATATAGGGATGTGAAAGGACTGTGCAGTCAGAGAGCCAAAATATTAATATAGCCTCTCCAAGATGTCTGGTGTATTAAGGGGATGCTAAAATGCTGCCTCAATGAGTATGAATGAAGTCCAAATTTGAATGACAGCATCCTGCTAAAAATATGCAACCACTGGGTCGAAGCCAAATGCCACTAACATTGTCAGGTCAAGTCCATGATTAATGATATTAATAGCAAATCTGATGATTTTTTTTCTTGACAGAGGCAATGGGCTAGATTCTCATTTATTGTAAAACTGCTCTGATTTATTCCCACTCATGATTTGACCTTTCATATTTAATAGAGCAACTGACAAATGACAAAGACAACCAAATCGATTATGATTATCAATAAATACTATTCCCTGTAGAAGGGAAGAGTATTCTTTAATAATGAACAAAGGATTTGAAAAATAAATAAGTTCATGCATACTGGAGAAGGATATTAAACCATTCTGTATTACATAGTGCTACTGAATCCCAGCTACATCTGTAAATGTATAACATCCTTCCATAGGATCCTCCAAGGAAATACCCCCTCCCCACTTTTTTTTTCTTTTAAACAATGTAGCTTTCTGCGGAAGTCATTTCTGTACCTTATGAAAATGAGACACGTATTTTTATTAGCTGTACACAGTCTTTGCTAGAAGACAATGAAACAATTCTCCAGTATGGTTAGGCCATAGCTAACCACACTGAACTCTGGTATCTTTTCTTCAGAAGTGCTCTGCCCTATTGCTTCTTTCCCCACTGAAGCAAAGCCTTTGTCGTCTGTCGTCCCCCCCTCACCACCTCCACTCCTTCCTCCCCCCTTTGAATAGCTAAATCACTCTACCAATCCATTGCCCCATACTCAGTTTCAGGTTATTTTCCTAGAGTGGACTAAGGAGATAAATCATTTAAACGGACCCAAGATCCAACTTTAGGTAAACATTTACATTCTTGACCAAGCATTTGTCAAGTGTCTAAGGTAACATGCACAACCACGGTAGTTAACTCAAGCTAACTGGCAATCGATATATTTGAGTTAAAATAGGAGCAATAACTCTAGTTTAGATAAACCCTGTGAAGGTTAATGGAGAGAAATGGACTGAAGTGCCTTTAATCAGGAGTTAATCACAGCTTTTTAGATCCTACACATCTAAAGCAGTAGATAGGATGAAATGGTGTACCCAGTTCTTAACAGACTTGGGCTAGGATGACAGCTATCTGCCTGAGAATCACCTCTGTCTTGCCTGGGTTAATACCTTCATTTCATTTTATGTGGCTTCCATCACCATAGTTTCAGAGTGCAATATGTAAGTATCCTTTGCCTACACTCTTTATTGAATATTAGAAGATGGTATGACCATTTGATTAGTAGGTAAAATATAGTTTGTTTGTTTTAAAAAAAAAAGGAATATTAGGGCACTTACACACATGCAGGGAGCCTGCTCTGATGCAGTAGAAATCCAGCGCATTGGAGCAGACTCGAGCATGTAAATTGATGCACTCTGGCAGCCTTGCGCATCGCATGCATCAGTGGTGCAGCGCACCTCTGTGCTGAGAAAATGGCGGTGGTGCACTTTGAACTAAAAGACATTTGATATGCTTTAGTTCAGAGCACACCGCTGCCATTTTCTTAGCATGGAGGCATGCTGAGCTGCTGATACACATGATGCACGGGCACTTTTAATTAGCTCAGCTTGCTGAGTAAAACCACCTGGTGCCAGTTCGGGAGCATGTATAAAAATGCCCTTACATTTCTTCCAAAGCAATCTAAACTACAAAGTACTCCTTATTACCCTGGTCTCTCTCTAGCTAATTGAATTTTGTATCTTCCCCTGAGTTCTGGGCTCTTGATCTGATTTGCATGCACTGACATCCTTATGCATGTTCCACTCCTCTGCACATACAGTCATGCACACAAACATATACATAGATGCACATATACCCTCAGGCAATTCTCAGAAAATGTTACAAAACACCCCTTTCTAAGTACAGTAATCGGCCAAAAGTACTCAGGTCTGTGTTCGGATACCTTGAAAATGCAAAAAAAGGGGAGTTTTGCCATTCCTCACTACTAATATAGCAGCTTCAGAACTGCTCTGTGTAACATGGCTTACTGCTTCTCTCTGCCCTGTGAAAGTTACAGCAGCCCAGTATCCATCTGGAAACTTGACTGTTCCTCCCTCTTCTAGCTTAACTTGTGGGGAAAACAAATTAGCCATTTCAAACTTGGTTGCTGGAAAGGCATGCTTCTATGTAAAAAGGTATGGAAAATATAATATTCAGATACATCCATGTAACAAGGAGTCAGAGGCTCTTACTACTTAAAAGGGAAAGTGTGGCAGGCTAAGCTTGATGTGGAGAGATAGCTGCATTGCAAGAAGCAGCCAAGGGGCAGCCCCGCCGCAGAACAAACAGCTGGCCCAAGCCATAAGGAGAACAGACTGACCATCAAGCCAAAGTAGATACCCATGTGTGGGCCTGGAGGTACATCTGACAGGAAGGAATAGGGCTTTGGGGGACATAAGAACAGTGCCTGAGAGCAAAAAGTTGGTCTGGCTCTGTATGCTGCAGGGCAGGAGAGGAGCTCCTAAGAGCAATGCCCGCAGCATACAGATGGGCAGGCACCTGAGCTGTTCCATAGAGCTGCCAAGGGGAACTTATGGCCTGTAGTGAGACAATGTCTCACAGCTGGGTAGGTTTTTAGTTGTGAAGCAGTTACAGTGGAGGTGCATCATACGCGCATTTAACTTACGCGAATTCAACTATACGTGCTTGGCAAAAAAAAAAAAAAAGAAGAGAAAAATAACAATTTAAATAGTGCGGGCGATTCTGCCCACCATTCCACTCAATGAGTTCCCACCTCTCATAGTGTGAGCATCTCGCTGCACTGAGTGTGCTTCTAGTGTTTAAAGATACGTATTTTTCATATAACATGGCCCCTAAACGCAAGCCAACTACTTTATCTGGTGCTCAACCAAAGAAACAGCAATCTGTTCAAGGGTAAGTTTGACTATACGCAATTTTTGCCTTACGCGCTGACTTTCAAACCTAACCCCCGCATAAGATGCGACTCCACTGTATGTGTATTTATACTGTGATTGAAGTTTGAGATTGGAGGACAAGGTGTGACTAACAGGAGTGGCAAGGAGCACACAGGAGTGTCTGAGGGGTACCCAGCAAGTGGCCTCGCCTTGGTCAGAGACTGCAGGGGGGCTGGCACAGAAGATGCCAGCAGCCGTGCCTAGGTCAGAGACTTCAGGGGGCTAGCACAGAGGGTGCCAGCAGCCTTGTCTGGGTCAGGACCATAAGGGGTTGGCACAGGGGGTGCAAGAAGCTTTGCCTGGTGCATGGATGCCAAGGGGCTGGGCTAAATGGCGAGTGAGACAGGGCCAAGGGGCATGCTGAGCCATACTTTAGGAAAGGTTGGGACTGAGAAGCCCGGCCAGAGCAAGTAGACCCAAGCTTAGGAGTCTGCAGCAACAGCAACCAGCAGGCCAAAGCCAAGAAGGCTAAAGCTCATAGAGGCTGGCACATGGATGACAAGTAACATGTGTGAGGCATGGCCCATAAGATGACTGGTGCCCTGAGGCACTAATAGGGCCAAATGAGTCACAGCTCCTTGTCTGAGGGGCAAGATAGAGCTGAACTGGGCTCACTCTGGGATGTTGGGGGCAGCTTCCCCCCAAAAATATCAGTTACATCAAGACATGGCAGGCAAGGTAAAAAGGGAGGGTTCATGAGGAGTCACAGTGAAGGCAGGAGTTAAGTGGTCACCAAGGGGTGTCACACCCATTAGAGCCATTCCTGTCACAGTCCATAGCACACAGATAGCGATGGCTGAATCGTAACATTTCCAAGATTGTGACCAGCACAACAAATATGTAAACATGACAGTATTAAGACAAAATGTACCCATGCTTCCTGTACCTAAGAAACTGAGAGCCAGCCCTGCAGACGCTTTTTTTAGGCAAATAGCTTATCATCACCAACTTTATTAGGATCATATGCAATACTGGGAAGCACAACAGGGAAGCAGCACCTGCAGTACTAGACCACTGGGCTAGAAATCTGCACAGAGAAGGTGTTCACATGAATCTCCTGTACTTCTGCTTCCAGACATGACTATAGCAGGGTGCAGGACCCAGGGCAAATCAGCCTGTGCGGGGCCTGGATGCAGCGGTGGCAGCGGGGGAAGCAGGGGTGGCAAGTGGCCAGACGTGAAGTTGGCCTGGCTCTGTGGGGCCCACCAAAGTGCAGGGCCTGAGGCAGTCATCTCATTTTGTGCCCTCAGGGACGTCCCAGCCTGCTTCCATATAACAATCCCATGCGAACAGTAGTCTTGGAGACATTGTGGCCTGATATCAGCTGGAAGTGGGAAGTACAAAGGCATCCAAATTAAAAATTAATTGAGGTGTGGGAGGCAGGCCAAAGGAAGTAAAGCTGACCAAATTCTTGAACCACAAAAAGTGCTTGGTTTGTGGTTTGAGCAAAGGCTTGGTCAGGGATACTGTTGTGTTAGCTGTCCTGTTTCACTAACCATTATTCTAGCACAGTAGACACGTACTGACTGACTTATTTAAGGCCTTTCCTCCTGTTTCTCAGGTCCCCTTAGCTAATGTGGTCCCTCCTCTGTTTCAGTCATTTAGTATCTTTTACTTTGTTTTTCCTCCCTAGCAGCTTTCCCTGCTCCACTCCCCTCACAGCTGCCAGGATCTGTCCAGTGGCTATCTACGCTGGACATGCTTTGGAGCTATGCATTTATGACCACAGAAGTAGGAGCAGAGAGCCTGCTTCCATTTGGATCCTGAACTCCACTAGTCTCACTGTCCTTCCATGTGTACAGGGGTCCCAGAGCCCCGGGAGCAAGTTTTGGAGTCCAGCAGAGGGAGGCAGTGTTCATTGCAGCTCAATTACTCTGCACACCTTTGTGCAATCTTTGGTTTCCATTACTATGAACCTTACAAGGGATTAAGAAATGATTAACAGTATGTACACCAAAAGATACAAGTAATGTGATAAATGGTTATAGGCAAATAAGCAGGCAGTGTTATTTATTGATATAAACCTGGCAACCCACCAGACCCTATAGCAAAATTTATTTAGCATTGAATAAAACACCTATAAATGTATTAATCCTTTATAAACCACTAATGTATGTTTTATTAGATATAAAGTGTGACCCAGGCTCTCTCTGCCATCTGGCTCCAGAATGACTAGTTTCCCTTCCTGCTCCATGGTGCTACCTCTTACTCTTGAAAACATGGCTTCAGGCCTGTTAACAACTGGAGGAGAACACATCCTGTAGTCAGGATTCAATATGTTAAACAATTGGCAGCTGCCAAACCCAGCCAATACATCCATATGTTCTCAGTTAAAGAGGTGACATGAGAGTTGCAAGAGGCAGGAAAACCAGGAGGGAAGTAGTTAAGTTGGAATTAATTTATCACTCCATATTTAATCAAGCTCAAAATATTAATCAAAAGTTAGTAGAAAGTAGCCCTTAGATTCCAAATACGTCTTAAAAGTCTGCTGTGAATCTGTCACTGAGCAATGCTTCAAGAAGTCACACAAGTGGGAGTAGAGGTGCCGGATTCATCCCCTCACATTGCACAAGTCTGCCTTGCTTCAGGCTGTCAGGGGAGTACTCTGGGCCTGTGGGGCAGATGGACAAAGAAATGTGAAATGGCCAGGTGCTGTGGGGTTAAGTGACAAGGGAAGCAAATCGGTTCTGTTCCTCTTAGTATGGGGGCAGAGAGACTGTAAAAGGAGGTGCCCCTGGCTACAGAATTCACTGAGTACATACCATTTTCTGTTTGTTTATAGAGGGCATGCCTTATTATGAAATTCCCCTTCTGGAAAAAGGTCCATACTTTCAACAGACATTCAGTGATCTTCAGCAGTCATTGGTCTTACTGGAACAAAACCCTCTGTAAATGGAAGGTGTAGTAGACTAGTAAGGAACTATGATTACTGAATGGATCTTAATGTGCAAAGGTTTATCAGCTGCATTTTCTCTTTCTTAACAATAGAATACTTTTCCTTACTCATCAGAAACCAATTGCAAGTACCAAGCGCTCTGCAAGTCCAGTAGATTTCAGGATTCAGATGAAATGGAACTAGATGCATATACATATGTTCGGCAACTACCTTATGAAGGCGTAAACTAGAAGTGGAAGAACTGATACACATTCATTTTCACCACAAAATTCAGGTGGCTCCAATACACAGCTTCTGAAAAGTTTGAAAGGTTTAATTCTAGCATTTGTTTGTTTGGCAGATATATCTTAGTAATACAAGACTGTCTTCTTCTGTTTTATTTCCAAGTTATTTAAAAAGTAGGGGGAAAGTTGCAAGAAAGCTTGTCCTCAAATTTCCATGCCAAAGAGAATAAACTTGGATGGATTTAGAATAAATATCCAGCCCTATAAGAATAACCAGATGGAAACTTTTGAACATCACTCATAGGCAATAAGAACATTTAAGGGAGCATTTATATAGAAGGACCATGGGTTCTGCATTTATGACATGGCACATGAAAAGCTGTGGGCACTATTTGTGTTAAGATTTATTTTTGACATGGTTAAACAATCTTTTCCTGAATGTTTCTTCTGGTAATTAATGTTTTCTCCTGGGTTCTTTAGTTTTGTTTTCTGATCTTTTTTTCAGTTTCTTTAAGTCATCAGACAACCTAGGATTTTTCCACTTTCTGAGATTCATTAATAGTATGCTTGTAATTGCCTGGAATATTTTGGAATTAACTGGTGACTTGAAAGAAATTAGTCATATTGCATGCCTGCATGGAACATTTTCAAAAGATATTGTTGAGTTTCAAGTGCCCTCTAGTGGTAAATATATCATAGCAAACTAAATTTGATGAACAAATAAGAGAAAACATGAATAACTAGGAGAAATGTCAGAATTTTATAAAACAAGGCACCTTAGGATGCACATAAACTACCTTTACTGAAATCATGTGTTCTTTGAACACTAATTTCTATCTTATGTTGCCCTATACCGGTTTACCCTCCCTTGTTCAGATGTCACCAATAAGAAACCCAGGGACAGTGAGAAAAGAGAAGATCCTTGTGGGTCTAAGGAAACACAATTTTATGGCCTGATCTTGATAAGGGCTCAATTTGGGGGCATAAGTAGCACTTTTCAGGATCCCCTTTGAGTTTGATCCCACATGCTTAAAGCAAATGGGACATTGTTCACTTAGGGTTTGAACCTGTCCTTATAAAAGTCAGTAACAACCTTATGTTGTTGTTCTCCACACCCCCCCCGAAGTCTTCCAAACATGTATATTTGCCAAAACGGCAGACAAGGTTCTTTAAGTTGGTCTAATAAAAGATATCAGATTCATCCAAATAGTTAAAACAATTATTAAGCAAGCTTTCGGGTTCAAAAACCCTTCATCAGGCTAAGGAAGTCTCTGCAGTTGGTGTGTGCTCTTCCTGGATGGAAAACTTTTAAAAAATATTGTTGTAGCGGGGAAAAAAGTCACATTTTCTTACACTTTTAACCCAAATATTCCATTGGGAAAATAACGATTAAGTAAAAAAAAAAGTGGGGAAATAAAAAAAAAAATGCTACTTTTTCTGACTTAGAAATCTTAAACGCAAGTAAAAGTGGTACTCTCTCTCACTAACTTATTACAACTTTTGTTCAAGTTTTCCTCTGAACAAAGAGTGGAAAGTTAAGTAAAGCTAAAAAAGACTCATTTTCAAAAAAAGGAACATTTCAAGAATACTGACATTTTAGAGTTCCAGTTTTTTCTCAGAAAAACAAGACACTTTGTTGAAAATAGTTCCCACAAAAATGCCTGTTTCTTTGACCAAAAATACCTTTAAATTTCAAGGAGCTTTGCTGTTTTTCAGCTTACAATATTTTTGTGATATTTGGGGGCTTATAAAGGCTGTTTTGTGTTTTTAAATTAAAAATGTAAATATGGTCTATGGATGACCCTCCGCTTCCCTAGAAGAAATGAAGGAGTACCTCTCAGACAGCACATGGCCAATCCAGGTCCCACAGCCTCATCACCAGGGATCTCGACTGAAAGGGGCATTGATTTTCTTTTTACTTGTACAGCTACATTCGCCTTATACACTTGTGGAGATCTTTAGGGAAACAGAACAAGTAAATATTGGAAAAATATACATGGATTCTGTGTTTCTTGCTTTTTCCTATAGTGCACTTAAAATAGGAAATGGCAGGGTAAATGTATGGTGTTTGTTAGATTAATACCACCTTTTTGATAATGATCTCTGAGTCTCTCTTCTATGCAAGAGGGCATTTGTCATAAGATGGTTAAGTGCAGGAGAAATTCCAGCCTTAGATATTACTTTGGAGATTTTGGGGTTTTCACTGGAGAGGGACAAGTGCAAAATGCGCAACCTATTGCACCATCTGGAAAACATTACTTTTGTCAGCTACCTCTGTGTTACAGGGACAGCCAGTCAAAATTTTATAAACAAAATGTTTTTGGATGAAAAAAAGGTTTTACAACTATAACAATAACATGTGTTGGGTTTTCTTAAATTGGTTAATATTTTTACTGTTGTTATTTAGGATAGAAAACAATGGGACATTTTCAGGAGAAATTTTTGGATTTTAGTAAAATAAATGTTATCAGTTTACAGTAATTGCTTTTCTACTTAATGAAAATGCTCTTTAAAACATTTCTTTCTTGAAAATATACAAGAAATAATATTTCTTGACCAGCTGTTGTGACAGAGTACAGCTCAAATATTTCAGGAACAAAATGGCTAAGCTGTCACAGAGTACAGCAGGCATGAATATAGGAGATGGTATACTGCTATATGGTCCTACTGATAAGGGAGAAGATAAGTGACATGTATAAGAGGCTGAGGCAGGAAATGCTTCAAGGCTAAAGCTTAACAGGGAGAAGTGCTGTTTGTGCACAAATTAGTTGACCTTGCTGGGTCACAAAATTAAGGCTCGATCCTGTTCTGTCGAAAAACCAATGATATAATTCTCCTCTACTTCAATGGAAATGGGATCAGGTCCTTTGTAAGGAAAAGATTAGCTCGGACCTCAGATAGTTCAAAGCACTAGTGAAATTGCAATCTCCTTAGTATGGGAGAGTTAAGACATCTATTGGACATGGTGAGCTACCTATGCAGAGCCTTAACAGATATTTTTGGCATGATTCAGCTTTCCAACTGACTGTGCAGATCTGATCTAGCTTGGTTATGATAAGGCTGCTGCCTGTGCAGGCCTACCTGTGAAAATGAAAGTGCTGTTATCAGCAGCACCTCCGCTGGGTGTTATGGCATGACAAAACCAGTTATAATAAATTCAGATGATGGAAGCTATGTCCCAGAAAGCTTGCTGCAGCAATTGGACTCTGAAATAGGCCCAGAGGCCATTGGTTTACTTTTATTTTCACTGACAGAGCAAGCTGTGGCTTGTATGGGAGGGTACATTTTTTCCAGCTCACCATTGACCAGTAACCACCAGTTCCACTGTTTGCCAGTAAAGGTTTCAGCAAGGGGCGAGGGGGTATGTGAGCAGTTCCCTGGGGGCTTAGCCCTCAGAGCATCAGTTGCTGCTATGGTATTAAACACCAGGCTGAAAGTTGGCTGTTGAGAGTACCAGGTTAGGGCTTCTTTCCTAGAATCAGTTCTGAATGGCTCTGGTTCCCATCAGTCAGATGCTTCACTAAGGAAGCAAGGCAGCTCCTCATTTGCTTATCCTACTTGAGCTTCTCCTAGGTGAGAAAAAGCACAATGTTTAGTTAAGAGCTAGATCATGGGCAGAAAGTTTCTGGCTCAAAGTTAGTCTAGCTCCATGGAGAGCCTTGCTAGCATCTCAGAACACATGAGCAAGGGCTGTCAGACTACTTTGGGAGTTGTAGGTCCATTCTGAGGTTTCCTAGATTGATAAAAAATTTGAAGTGAAGAGAGGGACGGGAAAAGGAGAAGGCAAGAATCTGCAGAGTAAAAGAATATAGAAAAATAGTGCCTTTAGCACTGGTGTTGAGAGAGAGCCAAGTAAAAGCTACTTCCTTTGGCAGCAAGGTGGAAGCATGGTGTGTGGCATACCTCAGGATGGGCACACTTTGAGGAGAGAATGACACGTTTTAAAGGCCCACACACAACTCCACATCACCTCATTCCAGGTGTAACATCCCTCCCAGCATCACTATTGAGAGTTTGGGCTTTTGGTAAATTGGTTTCATAGATTATGTTATATAAAGAGATGCCTTAAAGTTCTCTCTCAGGAATAGGGTTTATGCCATACTCTCTCTGCTCCCTCCCTTCGTCCTTCCCATCACAAACCCCTCTTCTTCATTTAGCAAAAAAGACCCGATGGAGGCTCACTTCTTGCCATACTCCTTCATTCCCATCAGTTCAGGCACATGAATCCTAAAACAACTCCCATTTCAGTGCTGCTGTTCTCAGTTTCCGACTCCAGTTACTTTGTATGAATGATCTTGAGTTAGGCTGAGATGGTCTGACACACAGACACAAGAGTGAGCCTTGGATGGATTGATTCATCATAGCAAGCTTTTGGCAGATTTGTGTTACATGAAGGTACAGAGGGCTGTGACTTCGTAAAGAAGACAACATGCACTTTGTCTATTAAAGTTTGCCCCAGGCTGCTCATTTAATGCGGCTCTCCAGAGAGCTTGGCAGACACTAAGGCACAAACAGCCAAACAGAACAGATGAAAGATCTTCTGCTCTATGAGAAACATAGGAGCTTGTCTGGTAAATATTTAACACGGGGAACTCCCTTTCCTTTCTGTCCCCACCCCTCCATATGTATTGAGCATGCTATGGTAGCAGAGGGCAAGAGCCTCAGGGGATGTACTAGCACTTTCCAGCACAAGCATCCGTCACAATGAACCACACAAAGTATAAGCAGAGCAGACTGTTCATACTCAAGGCACTATGGGATGCCAGGTGGAGCAACAGCATGTGAGAAAGGCTTTGGGGCAGCTGTATTTCTCTGCTGCTTTCTGAATGACCCATGGGTTTTATATAAGGGCTTTGGCTATAGGCAATAGGTATGTGTTTGATCTCTTCCCTTCCAGATCACTGCCAGGTGTTAAAATTAGTGCTACTTCAATATTTTCCACAAAAAAAAAAAAATAAATAAGTCTTTCCTTTGGGAAATAATATTGTCAAAAGTGAAGCACAGTTTTCCATGCTATTTTGTTTAGGGGAAAAAATGTTACAAAAAGAAAAGAAAACCTTAAAAGATTCTGAAAGGTTGAAACATTTTGCTCCAATGGATTAATGACTGAAACACTTTGATTTTTCCATTTTGAAATGTATGTCACCAAAAATACTCTAATGTATTGGAAGCATAATCATAGGAAAACCTTTCAATTGACCCAAATCAGATTTGTTTTTCTTTTAGGGAAAAATGGTTTTAGTCCATTTCAAAGCGATAATGGAAAATCCCCTGAAGTGGGAAACCCAGCTCCCAGTATGAGTAATGGTGAGAAGTATCACTAGACATTTTCTGTGCCTCCTGGTTGTAGTAAGCAATTTAAGATGAGAGAGTACTTGTAGTCCTAACCATAAGCCAAAGGGGTTGTGCACATGCTGCACTAATTCAGGAGTTGCTGCAGGAGGTGGTGTGCCTCAGAGACACCCGTCTGAGAGAGTCTCTCTTTGTGCCATAGGGATAGTAATTTAGTATTATCAGTGTCAGCAGCATATTATGAATTCCTCATATAAACACACCTATGGCCACTCACTCAAACTGTGATGTGTAAAGAAAATTCTTAACCTTTAGACCCCTGTAGAGGTGCACAGTCCTCGTCACAGTATGACCTGCACATTTAAACATCTCTTGCTAGCTATATTAGCAATGAAAGAGCTACAGTGAGCGTCACAGGTCACCCCCTATGAGGGGAAGCTCTGCCTTGGGATGCCTCAGAAAGAAGTCTTGTCCAGTATCCCTCCCAAAGGGTTGCCTGAAGCCAGCCCTGGCGTAGCTTCACAAATGACAAGCCTCTGGCTTTGAGACCTTGGCTCTTCTCTGGCCCAGCTATCCATAGTATCCCCACATTGAAGAGCTCCTTCTTTGATCAGGAAAAGGGCTGTTTTCCTCTTAAAGAGCAGGGTAGAGTGCAGACATCCCAAACAGCACAGCAGATAGCTCCTCTCCAAGCAGCCTTTATTATGTCACTGCAGTTCCCTCTGTCCTCCCTCCAACTCCTCCTTTCTCTCTCCAACTCCCTCAGCTTCTTTCCTTCTCCTTAGGCATGGTGCACCACATTATTTTCATGACGGTTTTATTGCTATAGTATTAACAACGGGAATAACACTCACCCAATCAAATGACACATATTATGGCGAATCAATCAGAGGGTAGGTCTCGGGGGGCCTGCTGCCAGGCTCAAAGTGCCATCTTTTCCTGGGATGAAAAGGGGCGTCTAGATGTCCTACTTATGAAGCTATTTATAATACTTATTTACAGTGCTGACAGTGAGACTCTGCACCCCCGCCCCGCAAAAGAGTGCTCTCCTCCCAGAGCCCAGGCCAGAAGTCAGTCCACTTAGCCTCTCTGATGACACAGTAACAGGGGTTCTTCTTTACCTGCCATCCAGCTAACAGCTGACAAAGCAACAGGTCCCTGTCCCCTAAAACCAAAGGTCCTCCTAAGCCTACCTTTTGCAGCCCAGAAAATATCTGATCAAGCAAACAGCCCATCTCAAATGCTAGTTTCTGCTGAGAATCAGCATGAAATTCCCAACTCCTTTCACACAGACTACCATAACAGTCTCAGCCTTGAATGTTGCTGATCCTTCTCGATTCCTAGCAGCACACTAGAGAGGAAGCCACTGTCCTCTTATCTCAGAGTCACTCATTTCTGCCATCCATGTTTGGGGTAGGGTGACCACCCATCCCTCATTGGGCGGGACAGTCCTGAAATGGGAACATCATGTCCCAGTCCCAGGCAGCATGACTCCAGGACAGTGTTCGTCTCAGATTCCCTGTATCGTGCAGGGATCTGGGTTTTCCGTTCACTGCAGAAAAATGCAGGAAACAATGGCTTTCCCTTTGCAGGCTGGCAGAGTTCCAGCCTACAAGGGGCTGCAGGGAGTGGGATGCAGGGGGTGCCATGTGCATGAGTGTGTGTGCACACATGTGCACGTGGCCACGAATGCAGCCCCAGGCAGCAATGGAGAGCAGGTCTCCCAGCTGCCTGCAGATAAGTTTATGCAGGAGGGGCAGATTGAGGCCCCCACAGTGAGGGAGGGAGTGGGGCTGGGTTGGCATCTGGGACTGGGAGCACTGCTCAGCCAGGGCGGTGCATGGGGCCCAGGACAGGAATGTGCGGCCAAAGGGCCCAGCCAACAAGTGGGACGGTGCCACGGGTGGCTCATCTCAGGGGGGGTGGGGGGCGGTCCCTGCTGCTGCACACACTCCTAAGGAGGGGAACATAAGGGTGACATGTGCCCCCAGATTTGTGCATGGGGTAGGGGAGGATGCAGTTTTGGGGTTCCCCACCCTGCTGCCGTGCCCCTAGGAGCCTCACGCCAGCCATGCCACCATGTCAAGGTGCCCCTGCCTGCCTGGCAGCTGTCACAGCAGCAGTGGTGTGGAGGTGTGCCTCCCACTGCTGCAATAACTGCACATTCCTTTCCCTCCAAGAGCAAGGGATGACCTTTGAATCAGGAAGATGCCTCTGAAGCACAGTGGGCGTGGCGTGAGGCTTGTCTACACTGCTGTGGCAGCAGATCCCAACCTCAAGGGACCTAAGCTTAGGATTTAAATGCTACAGCATGGTAAACAAGTCCTTATGGGTTTCCTCTTGGTCTCATCTCTTCCACCCCCAAAATAAGACTGACCTGTTTGCTCCTGTGTAGGTGCAGAGACCAGCCATTAGGTCACAGCAGCCCCAGGATCTGCCTCAGGGTAGCCTGACGGGTGCAGCCACAGGGTGGGGAGAGGGACTCTCAGGTCCATTCAAACAGCATGGAGCTACTCCAGTGCCATCTACTCTGTTTAATTGCCAGGCTGGTGTGAGAAGTATGTAGGGTCAGGAGAGAAGCCATATAGAAATGGTCAGTGTTTTACAGGACTGTATTGAGGATGCTGTGGCATATATAATCTCCCTTAGAATTGGGTTCAAAGAGACCCAATAGTCCTTATTATTTAAAGCAAACTCATAGGGAGGTGGTAAAAAAATGGAAATTAAAGACTATTGGAAGTAGCTTCAAAATGCAAATAGGAATATTAATATTTAACATTTCAACATGGTGCTTACCAGGAGGGGAAGTGCTGGACTTTCTGTGTTACTGACAGCATATTTGAAACTCAGTGGCTGGAAAAAGCAAATTTGTTGAATATTTTAACATCTGGAGCTACTTAGCTGCAGCAAAAAGCAACTTATTTGGAAACATTTCTGATCTAGAGAGACAGGGCCAATTTTCTATAGCCATGTGTAAGGAACTGCATCACTGGAGATAATCTGGCCCATAACAGCAGGCAGCTGCTCGCTGCAATGAGGGTTAAACTATGAAGATTTGATATGCTCTCTCAGAAATGGGCAGACCTTTCGCTCAAGATGATTGTTTTAGGTGAAACGGGTAGTTATTAGACATATGCTTAGTGTTGGTATCACACTGTTTAGTCCCGCTTTAACGGACAGTGATAGGCATGTAATTAAGCCTGGATCATAATGTCTATTAACAGAGGGTCTCAATTGCAGTTCTAGCTTCCTTAATTCTAGCTTTTCCTTATTTCCCAGTGCTCTCTTTCGCAACTTTAACATTAACACGGTGGTGAAACATAGAGACCATTAGAGGCCTATTGTGCTAGGCACTGTAGAAGTAGATGGGGAACCATCGCTCCCACCTGCCCAGTTGCTGTCAGACTTTTGTCTCCTGAATTCATCATGAACAAGGATCCAGGTTTTCTGTTCCCTATAGAAAAATGGAGAAAAATGCAGATTTCTCATTTTAATGGAGTAATGCATGGATTTTGTACTTTTGCAAGTGCATGTATATGCACATGGCCACCAGGTAGCCTAGAGAGCAGCTCCCACAGGTAAGTCTGGCAGGGCGGGGAGTGGGGATTGAGGCTTCCATAGGCAGAGATGGAGGCAGTGAGTTGGGCAGGGCTGGAGCTGGAGCTGCTGCCCAGCTGGGCACTGCATGGGGCTTGGGGCCTGGGTGGCTTGTCCAGAGTGGTGGGGGCAGGAGGCTGAGAGTCAGAGACAGATCTGGACCAAATTCCAGTCTTGTTTATGCTGCTCTTGTTACAGAATAATTCCAATAAATATTACTGCATGTATATAACTACACATTATATCTATTTTGCAATTACCTGGTTAATTGCACAATAAATTTAGATTGGCTACACATGCAAATTAACTATGGCACCTTAAAAAGTTCCAATCAGCTATTAAGTTATTGCTCAAAAATGTGCAAGAACTTTATAGCTGGTTTCTATCCAGCTTTAATTTGTCCATGTAAGCAGTGAACCTGGGGCTGAGAGAGTGTAGTGGCTACAGTCTCCCAGCTGCCAGGGTGCATAGGGCACCCCTGGGGCTGGGAGATCGAGGCCAGTGTGATCTCTCAGCCATGGGGGCGCTCCATGCAATGGCTTAGCTGCATCTGTGATCTCCAACAGGACTCCTGGTCTTGGCTGTGCCAGCCATGCAGCTAGAGTTGAGAGTTTGAAAGTTGAGGAGACTCAGCCTCAGCAGCACCTAGCACTGCTGCTGGGACTCAGAGTACATAGCTGCGAGATTCGGGGTCCTGGCAGCCGCAGGATGCTGCTGTAATGTCCCAGCTCCAGAGGTGCATGGGGTACCCCACAACTGACAAATAACTGCAGCTGTGGTCTCCCAGCTGTGGGGGTCTGTGGAACGCCCCTGAAGCTGGGAGCCCCCTTAGCAGAGGGGGTTCCCAGCTGTAGAAGACTGCTTCTTGTCAGTGCAGGAGGAGCCTAATCCCAGGGTCCCCCTGCATCAGCAATAAGGTGTGGTGGATCTAATATGATCCCACAACAAGGTGCAATTATGTGGATCCAATCACCGTTTTACCTGCACATGTAGAGGGCCCCCCCTCAGTTCTATATATCCCTGTCATTAAGTGCCTTATTGACCTTGGACAAGTCACCTTACAGTCTACGACTTCTTTTCAGGTGGGGGGGGGGGGGGAAGAGGTATTACCTCCTCTACTCTTCTGGGGATATAGGATCAATGGGAGTTGATTCATTCTCTTGCTGCCATGCTGGGGCAGAGGGGCTCCCGTCATGCACCTTAGTGACATCTCTGCCATCTTAGATAGCTATAGCTTTGCTACAGCATCAGTAGTAAAAGAGACTATGGCATCAGTAGTCTTTGCTACGGCATCAACAGTAAAAGAGGGAACAGGTTTCCCATGACAACATGCGAAGAACAAACCCTAGCAATGGCAATGGAGGACTTGGATCAGGTCTTGCTCCTGTCACATTTTTTAGGCATATTTGATTAGTTGGCTAATTGAACACATAACACACTTTATTATCATGCACCAGCAAAATGTGTTTTACTACCCAAACAAATATGGCTGTTATTAGCAGCTTCCAATATAACAAACAGGACTATTAGGAGGCATTTGGAAAGGCTATATTTTATGTATGGCTCTTCAGTAAATTGGTTGCTTAATAGGATTTTTTTTATACAGATCTCTTTCCTTTTCTATGACTGCACGTTTGAACATTCAGTGCAGGACTGAAGGGACAGACAATTCATAGCACTATTAAAAGGCTTTGTGTAATATACATATTTTCCCTCATTTTAGATTTATCTCCCACCAGAGGACCATCAAGAATCCCTTTCTAAGAGCCTGCTTACAGCCCTTAAAAATTGTACAGGCCTGCTCCAAACAGTCCTAAGCTCATTTAGGAGGAGACTAATGAAAGCTAATTAGAGATTTTTTTCCAGTTAATTATAGTAAACTTAGGTCTGTCTGTCTACATTGGCTTTGGGCTCCTTTTCAGTACAATCTCCTCCTGACAGAGTTTCTTCCCTTTCTCTCTTAAAACAAAAAATAAAAATCACATTTAAGTAGAGTCTCTTCTTCAAACAAAAATTGCATTGGTGTAACTATTTCAATATAAATAAAGTGATACAAATCTTCACCTTCACAGCACAAATACAGTTATACTGCTATAAATGTTCTTGTATAGTGGACATGTGGATTAGCCTTATAAGGGGAGAAAAAAAAACCCCATAACTTATTTCGATGTAAGGTATCTCTTTAATAGAAATGTCCCTACACTAAGGGTTTTATCATGCCTATAACCAATATAGTTATATCAGTACAAAAATTGAGGTGACCTTAGATTTTTTTCCATTCCTATATGGAATAGTAGGCTTCTGAGTTGGAGACACATCAGCAAATATACAAGATCACATGGATTTCGACTTACAGTCCAACAGCTCTAGCTCCAATTCTGCCATCTTCTTAAGCATGGACTTTTCAACAAATCTTTGAGTTGAAAATACCTTTGGCAACACCAGAAAATTTTCCATGGGAAAGGGTCAATTTCAATACATTTTCTATTTTTTTCCTTTAAACAATTCAAAATGTTAACTTTTTTGAATGTCCTATTTTTCAATTTGAAATGAAATAACTTTTCATTTAGAAATGTAAAGTTAATTTTTAGCCGAATTCAAATATTTTAACTGATAGACTCAAATCTCTCCCCACCCCAAGTTGCAATTTGTAAGAGACGGAGGCTTGTACTTTTCAACCTATTTTAAAGATGAAAAACATTTTTAAAATTTCAAAAATTTTCATGAAACAGGAAAATGTTTTTTCATCCAGCTCTACTAGGTACAGGGGTAACTGGGTGAAACTAAGTGACCAATGGTACACAGAAAGTCAAAGCTTGATGCCCTTTGACACCATGAATTTGTAGATGTGCAAAAGTATGTGACTATAACTCAGTGAGGCCACTGGGACTTATCCCATGCTTATATGCTTAAGAACCATACTAATTTGAGACCACTGCGAGATTCAGAACTGGTAGAATAACAAGCAGTGTGTAGACAGTGTGTGGACCTACGCTGAATAATACCAAATTCAACACTGAGTCTTGATGAAAACCAAGGGAATTCCCACAGAGTAAGATCCTACGTGGATTAACAAGGCAGTGCAGGGTGGCACCTTATAGACTAACTCATTCAGAGAGTCATGAGATTTTGCTGGCTACAGCAAATGCTATGAATGCATTTGAAGAGAGCAGGGGTAGTAAAAAGAAAGGCATAAAATCATTTAAATGCAAATGATAGGGAAAGGGGGAGGAAAGCAGGGGGTAATGATGGGAGCGGGAAGGTGGGTTAGAGAAAGAGAGAGATCAAAAAGGGATCAAAGTCATTAACCCATTAAAAGGACAGGGAAATCACAGCCTGGGCCCTGATTTATAAGTCTATTTATTAGAAAATGATGGCTGAAAAATTTCAGGTTGGTAGCCAATTTCAGGTTTTTGAAGGAAAATTATTCATCAAAACTTTACTTTTTTTTTTTTTAAAGCTATAAAATCGTTGTGCTAATTTTGGGAAGACATTTCTCCTTTTGATCATTCATAGACAGGAGGAAACCCTTTTAAATTGTGGCATGTTGAAGTTCACATATTTTTGCTATTAAACTACCTTGCTTGCAGGACAGCTAGCAGTGCTGCACGCATCTGATGAAAGGAACTGAAGTCCGCACTTTGCAGGAGCTTGCTAAAACTTTAGGATTAATTGGCGATCCAATGAGCACGAGCAAGAGGGTAACTTACTTAACTCTATGCACTTCTCTCTACCGGGAACACCAAAGACCAGCTTTGGGTCACATGGGTGACTAGGGGCCATTCCAGATGGTAGCCCATTTTTTGCACTGTTCATATTCTTCTTCTGGTGATTAGCAAGTGGGATCCAGCTGAGTCTGTTGTAGTTACAAGAAGAATGCACAATCCACAGCTCTGTTGATTGGATGACACCACCATTTACCAAGCAACATTCACATAAGGGATGATTTTTCTAGAAGATTTATAATTAGGCCACTATTTAGAACTGCTAAATAGTTCTAAGAGACTACAGGCTTTACTATACATCCTGATATGCCCCTTCTGGGTGCCACGGGTATGATGTTGAAGGGTTGGAGCGTTGTGTAGCCATGATGATCCAGTGAGTATTGAGTAGCAAGGGCTTTTTGTGATTCCTCTGAAAGATCAGGCAGTTGATTTCAGTACCTAAATATAGTTTGCAGATGCTTTTTTCTAGGCACCTGATTTTCTTATTCTTTTCTTTAATCCTCAGTTCAAGAAATCTCCTATATGGAATCCTTAATGCCTAACATAGTTATGTAGTTTCAGCATTACAATTGGGAAAACTTTTGGGCATCAGGTACCCTTCCTTAGGTTACAAGGAACAGCACGTGATGCCTGAAAGCTAGTCCAACAGCCATAGACAGACCTAATATTTTGAAAAAGAAAGGTGCAGATGGTGTGGCACATCACAACAGTTTTTCCAGTTACAAGGAAACTTGATGCTTTATTATTATTCTAGGGGGCTCGCACTATGTTGTTCAGTTTAAGATCAAAGCAAAACAAATAACATTGCAATGGGCACTAATTTTCTAAATTATAATAACTATAGGACTAGTGAACATTATCTTTTGACTTTTTGCCTAGTTTGTTGTGTTTTATATAAACTTTATATATTGTTAAATGTAGATCTTATTCAGATTTATAAAACAAAATCTAGCTTTCTTGAGCATCTTGACTAATAGTGGAGGCACTGTCATTTCTATAGTTAATAGTATTACTACACCGGTCATTTCTGAGTTAATAGTATTACAACACCTGGGTTAAAATCCTGGCTGAAAGGAGCTGAAAACCAGTCTGAAAGGTTGTGAAATAGAAGACAGACTTTAATCAGGAATGGCTAAAACAGCAAAATCACAGAAGAAAGAATAGTGGAACATCACGATCCTTAAAAAGAAGCGAGGGTAGTTATCCTCTCCAGGATTCCTGCTAATGAGCAATGAAGTAAAGGGACTCTCAGCACTGCCTGGATAGAAATACCACTCCCGCTCCTAAGCAGTTGATTTTAAAGTTTGGGCGGAGCAAGAATCAAAGTGGGGTTGCAATCACATCATTTCATCCCACCTCACTATCCCTGCCAACAGCTCTACCAACTGTATAGTTGCCCTGCCCAAAAAAGGTCTTGCTTCTTAGGCTTTTCCAGCTCTACAACATGTGCAAATCCTGCACTGGCTGCTCAGGCCATCTTATGGCAACTTTGCAAGGAAGCTGTATCAGGACTAAAGAGCTGTCTAGGAAACCTTCCCAAATCCAGACCTCTTGATTTTGGTTATTTATTATTTAGCTGGAAACAAAAAGTCTTTCATTTGCATTCAGAGTGACAGCCCAGTTCTGTTCCAAAAGATTGAATCAGTTAGAGTCGTCAGACACAGGTAATAATCCAACATCATTTCCACAGGGGAAAACAGTGCCTCTATATTCTTTCAGAGAGGTCAGTAGTATTTCATAGCACTTCTTGAGAAGGTCTGTTGATTTTATGAAGTTTCCATTCCACAATTCATAGCACCTGACAAAGTAGGCTGTACCTGACACAAATGCATGCCCCTCCAAATGAGTTAATCTACAAAGGCATCATGCTATCCTGCTTTCTGCCTACCTTCCCACCAGTTCAGCTTTTCTTGACTCCATCAGAGTCTGTACAGATTTCCTTCTTGCTGTAGTGCAAACATATGAGGATACGGGTGTACCAGTAAATTCACTTTCCTCCATGCACTACTAAGACTATTTTTGGCTCTCATATTTCATCGTGTTCTTGGATATACTAGGTTAACTAGGATGCCTGAAACATCATTATGCAATTATATTGTGCAAATACAAGGCCATTTAACACTGTGATGACTGTAGTAGTGCCAGATATCAGCACTCAGATGGTGTGTGTGAATGAAAGCTTGCAACTCTAATTGTATTATTTTTGATCCAAATGATTCCTCAAATAGCATTAAAAATCCTGCTAGTGCTTGCAGGGTTTCCCCCCCCAGTAAGATAATCTCAGTGTGGCTGCTTCCGGATCATACAAGGACAGAAGAGGACTTCTATTAGGGCAGGAGATTATAAGAAAAATAGTGGTGAATGGCCTCAGTGGACTTTACAAATGTTCCTCAGTATTTCCAGAGAAGAGAGGATACTTGAAAATTAATTTATGTAAACAACCAACTCCCCCCCGCCCCATATTAAATTAACCCTAAAGATGCTAACACTATGTGACTATGTTAGGCATTATGGATCCCATATAGGAGATTTCTTGAACTGAGGATTAAAGAAAAGGAAAAAAAAGAAAAAGAAAATCAGGTGCCTAGAAAAAAAAAAACCATCTCAAACTATATTTAGGTACTGAAATAGGCTGCCTGATTTTTCAGAGAAGCTGAGTATCCAGTTTCCATTGCAGAAAATTCAAACAGCATCTCTGAAAAATGGTCTGCTTATTTCAGTGCCTCTGTGTGGGGTGATAGAATAGAAGGTGCCTATTACAATTTGAAAAAAAAAAAGAGTTACATCAGGTTTTTTATGCCTTCCCCCCCACCAATAATAATGCATTTATTTTTAATTATGTATTACTCTGAAAGACTCTACACTGGGATTGCATGCTCTGAGTCGTAACTGTTTTACCCCCAACCTGCTGCAAAGTTGGGGGAGGATCCCAGCTGATCTCAGCTACATGAGAGGGTTTGGAGGAATAGCATGGAAAAGGGATCCTTCCCCATGTTGATCCCCAACCCATCTCCATCCCTCCTCTGGGTGAGGAATAATTTGAGATTTATTGCAGTTGTGAACTCATTGCCACTTTAGAAATATTTCTAAATTCCCATTCTTTTTGCAGATTAATGATGCTTGCAACAAAGTAGTCAATCACTTATTTGTCCCAGAAGGCAATGGGACCTAAAACTAAAGTTCACATTAGTCTTGCAGGTATAAAAAGCCTGGGGTTAAATCCCAGTTCACTACATGCCTAAATGGCACGTACCACTAATTGTAAGTGCACAGTTTTGAGTTGTGCATCCATGCCAGAAGTAAAACAAAGGAGGATCCTCTGATCTTTTAGTCCAACAACCTACCATTGAGGACACTTGCCTAGAGAATGGGGGAGCAGGGTTCTTGGATTCCCTCCTCTACCAATGCAGTTTGAAGCTGCATCTCCTGCTTCCTAGCCAAGTAATTTAAGCATCAGTCCATAGACTGAGCATTTTCCAGACCTCTCTTCAGCCTTTCCACTGTACCTTGTATTTACTATTCACTGAATAAACAAAAAAAACTGGGAAAGTTAAGTCGATGTTTGATTGGGAGCAAGGGCTAGTCCAGAGCCTAGGATCCTCTCCCTTCCAGGACAGCATCCATCTCACTGAGCCCATGTTCTGGCTTGTGTTTTCTTTCTGGCTTCACATCTCTCTCTTTTGGTGGCCCAGTGGGACAGCTCCAATGGGAGTGCTGGACAGGGTTCAGAGCAACACCTCCCATATGGCCTGGTAGTAAGAGCATTTTGCTGGGAAGCAGGAGACAGGTTTACACTCATGTTTCAGTCAACCTCTCGTCTACACACACACACACACACACACACACACACACACAGTGTCTCCATGGAGAAAAGCCACACTTTCTAAGATGATTTTTTCCCCTTATAGCTGCAGAATCTTTTAGAGGATATTGGGTAAAAGCATTGTCTGTCTCAGGGTATGGTGCAGCTAAAGGTTTTTGGCTCTACTGCGGGATACCCCATCAAACAAACAAATGTTAGCTGGTCTAGCCAAGTACCAAACAAAACCAGTCACAGGCCCCACACAGGCTGCCAGTGGCCAACATTTCCCGTCTTCTGTATTTCTACTTCCTTACACATGGGACCCAATATTTAATGGAAGCATTTAGATCACAAAACATGTGCTATCTGGCTGGGTATAGGAATGCTCCAACACTTGTAGACATATACATTTTGTTGTATGGGGTTTTTGCTTATACAGAAGTACTTATGAAAGATGCCAGCTTAGAGCTGAAGGTCTCTTTATCCACATAATAGGCACAACATGGGCAGTAACACTATCTGAACCTTTAAGTGTCTCTCTGTCACCTGACTTCACGAAGCCACTTCTAAACAGCAATCAATATAATTCTGCCTGCACATCTGTTCAGTTCGTGGCCTCCCTATCCAGCACTATTTTAGTTAATGCCACCAGGGAGTTGACCCTGAAGTCTCTGCCTTGCTCATTTTACATAGTCCATTGAATACTTATTCAGTGGCCCTTGTGGTATTCAAACAGCAAGGAGGAGATGAACATTTGTGTATTCTGGTACTGATCTTCTGAACCATCCAGGGGCTGCCTTGCATCTCCCCTTTGTCTGCACTGGTAATAGCTTTACCAGAACATATACAATGCTGATGGCCCTGATCTCAGATAATTCAAGTGAGCATCATAGCTCAGTGGACTGCAATGCCTATTTATATCAGCTGAGGATCTGGTATACTAATTTTAGAAGTAAAAACATATGCCCAATGGCAACAGTACAAAACTTTTCCAATTCCCTATTACTAAAACAAATGACCCCTTAATATTAGATATGCAGAAGTTTCATGGCTAAAGTTATTCAGCTCACATCTCTTGAGGGACACAACCTGAAAACGTAACACTTCGTCCCATCTGTTAAGGCAAGGTTTCACATTGTCCAAATTCAGCACCATGGCTAGAGCAAGAGGGACAAGACACGGAAAGCAACAGAGATTAGAATGGGAAAAAGGAGGAGGGAAAAATACTTTAGTTGTGGATGACTACCCTTTTGCTCTCTATGAGGTTTAGCCACCTAAATAGCACCACTTATTGCTGCCTAGGAGCACATCACACTTCTTAATGCATCTATCCACGCTGCACCTAAGGGAGGTAGCAAATACCCATTTTATAGAGTGGCAACTGGGGCCAAATGTGAGGAAATGACTTGTTAAAGATCACACAGGTAATTTTTGACAGAATGAGGAACTGAGCCCAAGTCTCATGAGTTCAAACCATGCGCTCCTTGCTTAAAGGTAAGAGAATGGTATGATTCTTGCAAGAGGTTAGCCAGTAGGTACATGGCTTGTAAAATCTTGTAAACTGAACAGGAACCTTTTTGCTACACCAGCTACCCACTTCCAGTCCCAACACCCTCTGCAAAGCTGAAACTAAGCATCCATCTCTATAGAGATCAAGAACTGCATGGACATTGTGATCAAAGATATGTTGTTCCCCCTAAAGGGGACAGTTATGAAATTCATGTGGATAAGATCTATGTCTTTTCTCCCTGAGCTTCTTCCTGTTACTACTACTAGAGCAGTTAGTGATAGTGGGAGCAATAATACAGTCTTTGTGTATCATTGCTGTCAGCACTGGACCACCATATCATTTCCAACTTCCTATGAAGATGAAGGACATAGTGGCAGAAGAGATGCCCACGGCCACTCTGTGCTATCCCTTCCACTGTTTACACCATATTGGAGCTGCACAACTGGTAGCAATAGTGAGAACAATATGTAATGTTGATAGGGCTATTAGAATGTGGGGAAATTTTGCACTGTTGTACTCACTACTGTGAGTATCCTTGGAAAAATGAAGGGCTCCAAACTAAGGCTGGGTATGTTGCATTTTACAAAAAGATGAGGGGGTGGGGGGGGAGAAGAGGAAAAAAAAAAAACCGTAAAAAAAAATCTCTTTGACCACTAAAATGTTGGTATTGTAAGGAACAGACTAGAATGAGAGAGACTACTGTGCTCTTCCTTCATAAAATCATAGCATCTCAACTGAGTGTCATGGGCTGTTTACTGTTATTGCATAATGAAAATATCCTTATCACTGGAGTGAAAGGAGTATGTGGTACTATCCAAAAGGGAAGGTTAGGGTTTCATCTACACATTGCAAGTGGTACTGACTTGCTTGGTGATGATCATGATGCTCCTAAGTGACCAGGGATGAGCTGCTACATATTTATGGTTGTGGCTGGATGATTAACAACAACAAAAAATCTGAACTGCTTGAAAGCAAGCAGAGTTAAAAATATTATTGAAGAGATTTTATATCCAGCTTCTGCCCAAGACATACTTTACATCTGGGCTATAAAGCCCCTGAATGATGGAGTTGGATAGAAACATTTCTTGCCCTAGCTGAAGAGCTGTCGTTGCTGCAATAAAACTGCCCTGTTAAAACGTAGCAGCCCCATGCATGTCAAAATGCATTAACGGTGTGTCGTTTACACATTATTGCTATCTTGAGGATTTGCTATTGGACAGACACGATAAATAGTCTGAAATGTTCATTTCCACCAAAAGAAGCCAGAGATCCTAAAGATTTGGCAAGGCTGGGCATTGTTATATACAGTGTTGGACAATGCAGTAACTGGTTTTAGTTGCCCAGCAAGGGAGTGCTAAAGTAACTCTTCTACAGATTATAATCTGAATCCTTTTGCAAAGGACATAAATCCCCACCCCTGTCCTATACTGCTTTCAAGTTTCCAATCAGCCTCAGTGCCAAATAATGGCTTTTATGATGGTCTTGGGCATTTATTACAACAACACAACACATAAACACAGTGCACCATAGAATGGCTTAGGAGCTCCGATTTCAAGCTAAACATAAGAGGAAAAGCCTTTCTGCACAGGGGAAATAAAGGCGAATTAGTGGATTATGAGGGGAGCACAGCATTGTTATTACAGGGAGACCCTCACACTTCCTTCCAGCCCCAATATCATTAAGGGAATACTTTTGATTTTCCACTTGTTCTGTATACCTCTGGACAGGTACATTTATAGCTCTTTACATACGGAAGAAATATTAAAGCTATGAAGAAAGGAATTACCCAACAGAAGTTTCAAAGAGAGTAGCAACTTCTGCCAGGGTCACAATTCACTAAAACACTTGAGGCAAAATTTTCAAAGCATTTAAATGCCCAAGTCCCATTTTCAAAACTTCCTACTTCTCACGGGACCAGAGAAAACAGTGATGTTCCAGCCTTGTGACTGGGGTGCTCAGCTGGGGGAGAATTGGGTTACAATCTCTTCTTCAAAGGCTGTTTCTGAATTTTACCTTAAAGAGTAATTGAGTAAAATACATTAAAAAAAACCCTAGGAACAGGGACTAAAACAGAGTTCTTCCCCCTCCCACATGAGTGCCATAGCCATTGTCTTGGAGGTTCATGCTACCTCACATGCTCTCACTGACCTAATGAATCTCACATACTTTTCTGCCCAGTGAGATTCAATAGGAGGGGGAGAATATCCCCATACTAACCTGGTGGGAAAGGCACCCTCATGAGAGAGAGGAGTTTGAATTTCCCTAGGCAGAAGACAAAATTAAACTTGGGTTTCCCACCTCCTGGTGAGTGCACTAACCTCTATTCTATTATATATATAATATATATATGGTGCTCATACCACCCCTCCTGCTATATTTATAAAGAAAGCAATGGGTGGCCACCACTGCATTTTGTGAGGAGCCCCATCACTACTGAGAATCCTTATTGGCTCAAGCTCCTCAAGGGATTTAAGTGGAGGAATTTTTGATTTCTAGCTCCTAATCAAGCTTAAGCATGAGCAAAGCGTCAAGCTGTTGAGTCCTGTCAAAACTGAACTCCTTCTGTGCATGCACAGAATCAAATCTTTCAGTTTCCCAGCTGAGGTGTCCATGAGCAATAGTACCTCTAGGGTTAGGTGTTAGCTGAGCAGGATTTTCAGGATCATGACTTTGCTAAACTTCACTTTGACACCTTAATACTTTACTGCAGTGGTTGGCAACGTTTCAGGAGCGGTGGGCCAAAATAACCTAGCTTAGTCCAAGACTTTTCCAACTCGGCTGTTGCTGCCACCACTGCTTCTCCCCACCACCTGCAATGTGTCCCCATTAACTGGGCACTTTATGTATGGGAGAAGTCCATTATCAAAATGCCACAGTGCCTGCCTGTTCCCCACCCCTAAAATGGCACAGAGCTGCAGATGAACAGGCTGGATAGAAATCACTCAGACTGAATCAGGCCTGCAGAATATAGGCTGCTAATGCCTGCTTTACTGAATCTTCCCCCTAAATACCTTTAGGTATCTATCCCTTAAAAGCCAAAGTTTCTTTGGCTTACTACATCAGCTGGGCATATTTGAAAGTTTTAAGCAAGCATGTGCTTAATGGCAAAAAATGTGCTTAAATCCCAATGACTTCCATGGCACCCGAGTTCTTAAAGCCAAGACATACTTAAGTAGTTTTCTAAATATAGATCAACCTAGACACCGAGCTGACCTGAGGAGGGTGCTGGGCCCAGGGCAAATCAGCTCATGTGGGGCCCTGCCCCTGCCCCAATCCCATGTAGCCTGGATAGGAAGAGGCCACCGCTGCCAATGGCAGCCCTGCCAGCGCCAGTGGCAGCAGGGGGTGGGGGAATAGCGAGCAGCCAGATTTGAAGTCAGCAGTGGTGGCGTAGAGTTGCCACAACCACTCTGCCTGGCTCCATGGGGCCCCCCAAAGCGCAGGGTCCAGGGCAGTCGCCCTGATTCACGCCCCACCCCCGCCACCCACAGGGATGGCTCTCCCTAGATATATGCTTAAAACTGAAGTTCATGCTCAAATATTTGACTGATTGGGACTTGGAAAACTGCATCTTTCATATTCATCAGTTCCTCATCTCTATATAGAATCACTCAGTGAAACCACCAGAAAACATACATCCCCCCAAAAAACAAAAGAAAAAAAAACATCAAAAAACACCCGGGACATTTGATCCTGCTTTTCATTCCTTCCTCCATTGGCAGCTCCAAATTCAGCTATTTTGATCACAAAGTTGGGATGTAAACCTAGTCAGGTAATTGTTTTCCCTCCCTCTGCAAAAAAACAAAACAAAACAAACTTTTCCATGCCAGAATGATTTTTTTCTTAACAGAAGATGAAAAATAAAGAGATGCAAGAGAAATTGGAAATTGCTAGTCTCTAATTTCAGCTATATAATTTGCTTTGGCCTTTGGGGTATTAAAATTAAAACACTTGTGCATTAATAAAAAAAGCTTCAACTCTTTGACTGACAACTTTTTAAACTTTTTTTTTTTCTGTACTGAAGGCATTATATTCCATTAATCTTTAAATGAAGTCAATTACAGCTTCTATCTTTGAGATCAAATGCTGCCTTAATCATAGTAGGGCAGAACAAGACAGCATATATGCATATATTCTGGCTGAGATTGGTAACTGATGATACAAAACAGCAAGGGAGAATGTTGCCTCTAATAATTTAAGACTACATGATCAAAACCTTTAAGATACCTCCAGTACATGTGCAGTACTAAAAAGCACAGTTACACGAAGTATGTCTTTGGTGAACAACTTCAGAAGTTTCACAAAACAATCAGTTACTTTCATGTTTCGCAAGTTTTCTATTTCAAGTCAGAGTCATCTTGCAAATCCAGACTTCTAGATGAAATGGGTTTACTTACTGTTGTAGTAACTAACACTTCACATGCTCAAAGCTGACAGAATTCCAGGAAAAAAAACCCAACTCCCCTTGCTCCATTTATTGTTTGTTTTCTTTCTAAGTCTGGAAGCATTTTGTTTGTACACATCTTCACTAGACGTGCCTGAAAAGTTTTTCTACCGATTTATTTTTCCTGCTGCAAAGTAAATTCATTCAATTTAAATTTAAACATTTTGTAGGAATGTAAGGTAATCTACATTTTAATGGGAAATTTTCAAGACAAGTTGATTTTAGAAGGTTGAAATATTTTGTTTAAATTTTTACATTATATATTAAGTCAATGAAATCG
>NW_005842419.1:442868-449942 GCF_000455745.1 Alligator sinensis
GGGGAGACATTCAGACCTTAATAAAAAGTCAATATTTTGTCCACATTGAAAATGCAATATTATAGAGACGAGACTGAAACTACCAATATGTACTTCAGGGCTAAGTACAGACAAAAAGCCTGAGGCTCAGTTGATTTGGTCTTTGCAGGTTAATCTAAACTACAGAGATTAAATCGAAACAGAAGTGAACAAACTTTTAGGAAATGCAGCCACATACCTGCAGTGGCTCAGGCCAGAAGCTGGGGGTTGCTAGAGCACAGCTCTCTGGCACATGCAGTATTGACTGTGCATTTGTTTTCTCCTCCTGATGCTCCTGAGGCCTCAGGGATTTCTAGTCCAAAAAATCACTGCAGCAGGACTCTGCAGGGTTGCTCATCACTTCCTCTTCCTGCTTCCAGGTTCCTCTAGGATTTGTAGCCCAGTCACAGCCAGCAGTAAATCTGACTGGGAGAAGGGGTGTTTAACCCCCTCCCTGGCCCCAGAACCCAGCAGGGTTTTACCTGGGGGGGCAGTCCCCCTCCCCTTGCAGACTAGGCTGCATCCCCAGCTGGGCTCCCCCCCGCACACTCCCCAGTCAGCCAGCTCTCACTGCTCCAGCTAGGAAGCAGAGGGGTAGGGCTAGCCGTGCTTTCTGGAGCAGATAGCACAGCCCAGGGCTGCAAAGCATGCTGGGGGACTATGATTTAACTTGAACCAGGAAGGGGTCTGGGACAGAAGTTTCATAAACTGGTTTGACCCAAATCAGTTAAGTCTGATACTACATTCAGCCAGATTTATCTTAAGCCAGCTTCAGCCATTTTGAAACTAGTTTATGTGCACTGAGCTTCTGCTCTGTTGCACTTAAACTGGTTTATGTGCAACTTCTGTCTCTAGCCCAGAAGATTTTTTTTCCTAAAATAACCAAAAGTTTTGTTTTAGGTCTCAGTTCTGGCCGAAATGGAATTTCTACATTTTTCAACCATCTCACATTTTGTGTTTCACTATAGAAACAAGTTAGTCATTTTCAGATGCACCCCCTCCCCTCAGCTTATACGTTTCTTTCACAGAGGAGCAGGGGAGAGGAATAGGTATTAATTTGGGCAAATAATTAAACAAAAGTATAAAAAAAAATGTCCAAGCAGGAGGTTATGGAATATGCTGAAGCGGAAGACAGCATTGGTGACAGCCCAAGTGCTAGGTACTTCATAGATAGGGCAGGGCAAACACGGCAACCACCCTGGGTACCAACTTGGAGGGGGTGGCAGGGAGGAGGACACACAAAATACCCAAAACAAAATGCTACATTTACTGCCAGCAGCCATGCAACTGCAGTAGCAAAAAGAAGTCACTACTGCCCCTATGCTCCAAGCACCCAGTTATGTCCCCATGCTGCTTGTGCTAGCCACAAGGCTACCGAATGAAAGCCATGTTGGTAACTCTAGTGACACCCACCACTAAAGATGAGTATAGCACCTGCCTGTAGCTACTTTAATCCCATTTCTTCTTTCCCCTGGTGTTTTTCCCCCACCTTCCCCTTTGGCTCAGTTCACAAGACTCCCCTCACCGTAACTAGTTATTCCTGGTTAAGGCTCCTTCGTTAGAGCCAACTAATCATCCTCAGCTGAGGTTCTCAATAACCAGTCCTATGTGTAGACTTCTCACTCTCTCTCAGCCCACAGCCCTTAACAGTACTTCATCAACTATAGCATCTTCCTCAGGCACTTTCAGTAGCCTCCTACCACCCCTTCAACCACTTCCATGCCTCACAGATTAAAACAGTAACATAACCAAGATAGCAGCTGAGTGAATTTGTGGGTTTTCTCCCCAGAGCCTATAAAAACTCCTCATAACCACCAGCCCAAGACCCAGCTTTATATGGCCCTTTACTCCTCCCCCTTCCAATCACCTGACCTTGGATCTTCTCAAAAGGCTGCAGGTGTTTTCCACTGGCCTCCTCAGCAGGCCATTACCTAATTAGTTGCTAGCTGTTTCTAGCTCTAACTCTACTGCCTATCCTACTCTCAGTAACAGCAAATGAACTGCTGTTGCTTTAAAGGAAAACAGGGAGCCTTACTCAGTGCTTTCAAAGAACAGCAGTAAGTGCTTAATCCTCAGGGGTCTGTAACGAGAGACATACCTGTTTGCAATTCAGAGGTAGGTGCTTAAGTGCAAGAAAGGGCCAGGGTTTCAGGGACATGTTTGGTGGAATGATGTTTCCCTTTGTGTCTAAGTGGCAATTTTCAAAGGAGGATCCTGGAAATCAAAAATCAGCAGTGGCAGGACAAATCCTAGGAGATCCAGCTCTATGCTGACAAACATGACATGCATAGTTCTTCCTAGGCAACGAGCATCTACAGCCCAATTTCCCAAAGTCCTACTTTTCTGCAATTAGAGGATTGCTCGATGCTCCTCAAAGACAATAAATCTATCCAAGCTAGATGGAAAACGCTCTTTGAGGCACTCCTGAACCATGAATCGACTGGTACAAGCTACTAGGCTTGAGCGAAGTGGCTAGTATTCACTTCGGCTTAGGACAATTCAGGGGACAGTGATTTGATTCGGCGATTCAAATCACTGTCCTGAATCAAATTTGCCTGAATCTCTAAATCACACAGACCCCATCCCCCACCCACTCTCCTACCTGGGCAATGGCTGCCCTGCCCACCTCAGCTCTTTGGGGGAAAGAAGAGCCACTCCCCAGGTGCTGCTGGGCAGGGGGAGCAGTCCCTGCTGCCACCCACTGTGTGGGGGTTCTGCACAAGCCCCTGCCCCCCCTCACTGTCCTAGTCTCCTCCCATGACTGGACTGCCCTGCCCTGCCCCCCCCCCAGCTCCAGCCCTTTAAGGAAAAAAAAAAACAACCCCAAAACCTCAAACTCACCAGCTCCTGCCCAGCAGGGGAATGATTCCCACTGCCCCGCACTGCCCCATGCTACATGGGGGGGGGGGGCTCCTCAATGAGCCCCCAAAAGCCCCAAGGTTGCTGCTGGAGCTGGGCAGTCTGGGGGTTTTTTCAGTTTTTTTTTTCTTGAAGGGCTGGAGCTGGGGTGGGGGGGCTTTGGGAGCTTGTGGCAGAGCCCCCCCCCCATGCACTGTGGGGCAGTGGGGGGCATCTCCTCCAGCCCCCCTCTGCCCTGCCCCCTACTTACAAGCTCCCTGCTGCAGTGGACGCGGACTACCCGAATCAAAGCTGTCTGAACCTTTTCAGAAGATTTGGAGAGCTTTGAATCAATTCAGACCTTTTTATTGGTTCCCCGATTCGATTTGGAGATTCAACCACCGAATTGGGCCGAATCTCCTCCAAATCGAATCAGCACCCAAAGCTTTGCACAGCCCTACAAGCCGAGTCTATTCCCCAGCCTCCTGAAAAGGGACCCCTCACCAGCCCTCTTATCCTTGAAGACTGGCATGCCATCCAGGAAACCAAGAACAACAAGGTTACTACAACAATAACACCGGATGGCCTACCTGCTGAAAGCAAGAAACTGGTACTAAGACTCCACAAAATTTATTCTTCGAATTTGGAACAGTGAAGACATCCATGAGGACCAAAATGCCAACATCATGACTATCTTGAAGAAAGTAGATAAGTCTGTGTGTAGGAACTATTGAGGTATTGCCCTCCTTTCCATAGCAGGGAAAATCCTTACTTGCATCGTCCTGAACCATCTTCTACCTCTTACTGTGGAAGTCCTGCCAGAATCTCAGTTTGGTTTCAGACCATCCCAGGGGGCAATTCTTTGTTGTCTGCCAGGTCTAAGCCTTGTGGAAAGTACTCACCAGATTTGGATGTCCTGAAAAGTACATCAAGGTCCTGAGATTTCTCCACAACCAGACGACTGCAACCATTCTTTGTAGCAGATCAGAGACAGATCAATTTGTCATCCAAACAAGGATGCCTTATCAGCCCAACTCTGTTATCCATTTTTTTTTGACAGTCATCTTGGTCCTCATTAAGGGTCTTCTGGAATTGACATTGAATACCAAATGGATGGTGGGCTCTTCATTCTGGGATGTTTTTGCTCGATGACCAAAGTACTCAAAATAACCATCCCTGACCTTCAATATGCTGACAGCTGCACCATCCTTGAACACACTGAGGAAAACCCCCAGACTGCACTGGATCCCTTCACACAAGCCTACTGAACTTTAGTCTTCTCAATGTTAAGGGAGAGCCCTAAAGTTCTCTATCAGCCTGCTCCAGGCTATGAATGTGACCCCCCTCCTCCCCAAATTACCAATGAGGAAAGACCCTGGAGGTAGTTGAGCACTTTGCCTACTACATAGGTAGTCTCGTCTCAGAACGTAAACACTGATGAAGAAATCCAAGACAGATTCTGGTGTGCAAGTGCATCCTTTGAGAAATGGCTTCATTTTTCTCTATTGATTGTGATCTCTGGAAAAACACCAAGATCTAGGTCTACAATGCAGACACCACTCTCCTCTACAGATGTGAAACATGGGTGACCTACTGTCATCATCTCAAGAGCCTGTACAGGTATCACCAACAATGCTTCTGGAAAATCCTCCATGTCAAATGGAAAGATTGCTGCACAAACACCAGCATCCTTGCTGAAGCCAATGTTACCAGCACTGAGTTAGTGATCATCAAGCAGCAACTTCACTGGACTAGACATTGTGCATAGATTACCAACTCCTGACTATTAAAACAAGTGCTCTACTCCCAGTTTTCCTGTCATGCCCAGAGGTAGTGATATAAGGACACATTGAAGGCATACCTCAAGAAAACAGCTACCGACATCAAGAGCTGGAAGGAGCTGGCTGCTAACTGCATCTACTGGCACTGCAACCTCAACCAAATGGTAGCCCATTTTCAGGTAGTGTCTTCCCCTTGAAGCAGAGAAGAGAAAATGGAGGAAGGAAAAGGAGAGGAATCCCAGACTACTCTCCTCTGTGGAAAGACCTGCAACTTCTGGAGATGAGTCTGTGGCTCAAGGATTGGACTCTTAAGTCATCTCAAGACTCATCAGTGAGCCATGGTAGAGATCATCCTCAAATAGAGGGACTGCCTACAACAACCAAGTGGGGTTTTTGAGACTTAAACATAAGTGGTAATTTAATTCCTTCTGCAGCATGGATGTGTAATGGTGCACACCTAGGCTGAGCATATATACAGTAGGCTACCAGATGGACAGAAATGCTATGACTGTTCTGCTTTCTATCCAACAGATATTAAATCATAGACTGAGTTTCCGGGTACAGAAGTGTGTGCGCATTGTGATTCTTTTGGATTGTGTTGCTGTTGTTTATTTGGAGGAAAATATTCATTAAAAGGCCCGCTGAGGCCACCTGGAAAACACAGAACAACATTTGGCTAGAGACAGATCTGCCTGGTATAATCTGTTCTGTTTTTCATCCCTCCCATGTTCACTACAAGAGGTGCTGGCTTGAGCACAGAGCATTGTTGAGGTTTTCTTGCCATATCCCACTGTTTATAACTCACCTGAAGTCATGATAATCCCTTGGTCATGGCATTTCAATTGGTCATGGTGGGAAAAATCCACAAAAAATGAGAAGCCTCCTGTGGGGAGAAAGCAGCAGGAACAGATCAACTCCCTTTAAAAATAAAAATCAACTTCCTGTGCTAGTGCCTAGTGATAAAAGTTGGGAGGAAACATTCCCTTTGCCTTCACAGAGAATGCTGGCTTGTAATACACGCTGTATTATAAAGCAGATGCTGTCTTTGGTTGTGCCTATAAGCAAAATGTCAGACATTTTCACAGAGTTTCCTCTAATCTGCATGGTTGTTTTGCGGTTAAGTCATGAGACTATAGCCCAGTGAGACCTGCATCCAAGTCCCAGCTTGGTTACAAACTTACTGTGCATTCCTCAGCAAGTCACTTAATCTATCTGTTATCTTTCAATTATTCCCCATCTGTGAAATGGGGATAATGCTCCTCACAGGGATGCTTTGTGACAATGAACTCATGATTTGTGAGGTGCCAGGATACCAAAGAGATAGCGGCTTATATGGGAGGCAGGTTCTGTCTGTAGTATCTCCTGAAATACTAAGGAGTTAACAGGGTCTTTACATGCAGCCTAAATCCCAATTTCTACCCCCATCCCCCTTCCTGGAGACTGGCTTTACTGATATCTCCAGACACAGAATCCAATCTCCATCCTCAGCTATCTCCCCCACCTTAGTAGTTCCTCAGGCTGTTCTCTTCAGGATCCACCCAGCCCTTAATTTTCCCTCACTTTAAGAGGTATCTTCTAACTTCTTTTCTGCTCCTAATTGGAGACACTTGCTATAACCTCAAAATGACCCATTCATTTACACTGCACCTTCATGCAGGGGTCAGGCACTTGGTAGTAGAATGACTGTGTGCCGCTGCAGAGAGCTAGAGCAGACAAGCCTGTTATGCTGGATTGTATGCAATATGCAGCTCATACTTCTATGTGCAAGGATATGGATTGCCTGGAGCTTTGTAAGTGCTCTTGCATGGCCTGCAAGAAGAATTTTCTTCTCTTCCTAACCCCAAAATGCATCTGATTACTTATTTTGGCAGTAGAAAGATCTCTACAACAAGTATAATTCTCACAAGGAAATCTGGCCATCATTCACACTATAGGGTGATCCCTACTGCTGTTTCATTCAACCACCTACAGTGTGTGAAATACAAAAAAATGCCTTGGTTTCACAAGGATTTTAATTCACATAAATTAACTCAAGGTAAAAACTCACCTTTTTTTCCCCCTAGATAAGATACAGGCAGAGCATTGAGCTATTCTGATAATGTGTCCCTTTCATGTAGAGCTTAAACACAGGGATTGACTCACTTGATTGAAATTACACTGCCTGATTATTTTCACCTACACAGTACCTTAACCCAGGATTATCTTTCTTAGTGCAAGTCATTAGGGCGGTGTAAAGCTTCAGGTGGTGATTCAATTCGGAGGAGATTTGGCGGCCAAATCTCTGAATCCGAATCAAATCAGGGGACCAATTAAAAGGTCTGAATAGACTCGAAGCTCTCTGAATCTTCGGAAAAGATTCAGACAGTCACCGGTGGCTGCAGCAGGGAGCTACGGCCAGACTTAGAACTGGTAAGTAGGGGCGGGGAAGGGGGGGCTG
>NW_005842419.1:450029-452360 GCF_000455745.1 Alligator sinensis
AAAAAAAAAAAAAATGGAGAAAAGCCTCAGGACTCACTGCTCCTGCAGCTTTGGGGCTTCAGGAGGCTCCCCACATGGTGAGGGACAGCGGGGATCACTCCCTGCCAGCAGGAGCAGTGAGTGCAGAAGTTTTCCCGGGTTTTTTTTTTCTTAAAGGGCCAGAGCCATGGGGGGTGGGACAGCCATGGTGAGGCTGGGAGAGCTGGGGGTGTATCAGGGGGCTTGTGCCGAGCCCCCCATGCAGCATGGGGCAGTAGAGAGCAACGGGGATCGCCCCCCACCCGGCAGCACCCGCTGAGTCAGGGCTTTTTGTTTTTCCAAGCGCCGGGAGCTGGGGCAGGCGTGGCAGCCATTGCCGGGTTTGGAGGGGGTGGGGGATGGGCCTGGCTGATTTGGAGATTCAGAAGCACCAGAATCTCTGAATCAGATTCATCCAAATCTATTTGGGACAGTGGTTCGATTCACCCAATCGAATCACTGTCCCCTGGATCGGCCAAATCCACATCCGAAGCGAAAACTAGCCTAGCACAGGCCTACAAGTCATGTTGTGCTTACTGGCCCCATCTACATAAAACACTACTGTGCAGCAGCATCAGAAAAAACTGTGTGGATGCTACTGTGTAGTAACACTGGATACAGCGCAGTCATTTACTACTTAGTTATGCAGACACTAGATGACTGCACAGCAAGAACTGTGCAGTCCTCCGCTTGTATAGACATGGCCGCTGGAGAGTAACCTTGTCTTGTACTTCAAAGTCTGATCCAAACAGTGCCAGCATCTAGAACAGAAACAGTTGAAAGAAACACCACCCCCTCTTCTTCTAAGAGCACAGGGCTTTTCTACTGTTCATCTGGAAGTCTCTTATCCACCTTTTCCCAGGAGCTCTTTGGATTATAACTTGTACTGGTTAAACTCAGGGATTGCCCACGTTGATACTCTCAGTAAAACTACTATGAATACACTTTTTAAAGTTGCTTGGTTAAGCTGCATTAAACTTTTATTCAGAATTAATGTGGTCGTACTGTGATTTCTCTCACCACTTTCAAATTAAGTAAGTAAAATTCAATTAGACCCACTTCAGTTCTGAATGAGACTGTTTAACCGGGATTCAGTGCAATTTAATTAATGCACTTTAAATTCACCCTTTTAGTTATTTTGGATTGAATTTCTGGAGTATCTTAGAGCAGACGAGCCCACAAATTATTTTCAGTAAGATGGTGTAACTTTACATATATGTCTGGCTTATATCAGTTTAGCAGGCAAAACCGATATAAACCAGGTTTTTTATATTAGAGCATCCACATGCAAAGCTAAACCAGTTTACATTGATCTGCATAAAACCACACTTTTTTCTAAAACTGGTACCACGTTGTGAGTAATTTTGCTTTTTCAACTCATGCAGGTCTGTAACAGGGGGCCTTCTCAGGGACAATTTGACTTTGGCCTGCTCACCTGTTTCTGGGCCAACCGCCCACCTTCTTTCCTGCCATGCCTTGATGTTAATTAATTAATTGTTGTTAATTAAGCAGGAGGCTGCCCATTTCCTTGCCCCAATGCCAGGGGGCACTATCTGCAGCTCCATACCTCCTCTACACCGCAGCCCATGCCTCGCAGATGGCATCCAGCTGTTACTCTCACTGGGCCCTAGAATCCTCCTGTCAGGACCCCTCCAAGATCCCTCGAATCAGGGGGCCTACCCCACCTTCATTCAGGCTATCTAGCTCCCTCAAACTATTTTCCCCTCTCGGGTGTGGTCCCCCCGGGACCTTTGGCCATACAGGCCCTAGCCTCACCTCACCTCCAAGGCCAGTCGGAAACGCCAAGCCCTCCTAGCTCTGGGCATCCCTCACGGTGGGCCCCTGGCCCTTTTGACTGTCCTGGTCCTGGCCCCAGTATTGACCAGTTGAGGTTACTCTCTTGATCAGGACTGAGTCTGAGAGGGCTTTAAACTAGGCCCGCTGGGGGACGGGGGGACTACCGCTACTGCTGGCCCACTGAGCAATCCTTGCAAAGCCAGCGGATCACGGCACTTAAGGGATCCCACCCCTGCCCCAGCCCTGGTAAAATCTGTGGGCAAGGAAGGAGCCCCCCAGGGGGCACTTGCCTGCCTGTAAACTAATGCCAGGAGCTTGGGGAATAAGCAGGAGGAGCTCATTCTCCTGCTCAGTGCAAACAATTACGATGTCATAGGGATAACGGAGACCTGGTGGGACTCCACCCATGACTGGACCACGGGGATAGATGGCTATACCCTGTACAGGAGGGATCGTGTAGAGAAAAGGGGCGGGGGGGTAGCTCTCTATGTTAAGGAAAGCTACACGTCCCTGCAA
>NW_005842419.1:454340-480316 GCF_000455745.1 Alligator sinensis
CTGGATTGGGCAAACCTGAAAACTGGGGAGTCACCAAAGTCTGCCAAGGACAGATAAAAGGCAGTGAAAAGTGACCCTCAGGGGCGCCCTCTTGATCTCATTGCATGATCAGAGGTCATTAATGCAGACCCTACGATGACAGGCTGAGAGCCCTGGGGCTCTTTAGCCTGGAAAAGCGCAGGCTCAGGGGTGATCTGATGGCCACCTACAAGTTTATCAGGGGTGACCACCAGTATCTGGGGGAACGTTTGTTCACCAGAGCGCCCCAAGGGATGACGAGGTCGAATGGTCATAAACTACTACAAGACCGTTTCAGGCTGGACATAAGGAAGAATTTCTTTACTGTCCAAGCCCCCAAGGTCTGGAACAGCCTGCCACCGGAGGTGGTTCAAACACGTTCATTGAACACCTTCAAGACGAAACAATGCTTATCTTGCTGGGATCCTATGACCCCACCTGACTTCCTGCCCTTTGGGCGGGGGGCTGGACTCGATGATCTTCCGAGGTTCCTTCCAGCCCTAATGTCTATGAAATCTCTAGCCCCACCCTATCTCTAGGGTCTGCCTTCTGGCCCTATTAGCAGGTGACCCACCCAGTTGTGGGGGCTAGGGGTTAGGGTGCCCTGACCTGCCTTTCACCGGGGTGTTAACTGGCCTGGCAGTTAACCAGATTCTAATTCTGGGGGCTCCTGCACCACTGCCAGCCCCACCTGGCCACCCACTCCCAGAAGGCTGCAGTTTTAGGTCATGCCCTGGACCAAGAGCCTCCTGACCATCCCCTACAGCTCCTCCCTTACCTCCAAGATGTTCCAGCAGCTTTGCAGCCAGGTGATGTTGCTGCCTCCCTATCAGTAGCAAAATGCCGTGCTTATATAGGCAGCTCTGAATCAAAAATGGCTGCCTTAATCAGGCACCTGCTGGCTGCTTGGCTTCAGTCCTTAAAGTGGCAGGCACAAACAGTGCCCTGCCACAAGGTCCCACAGTTCCTTCCCTCACTGGGGCCAGACACATACACATGTACAATAGCTACTATGCAAAATGTTTCTCTTGGAGTGTGTCATTCTTCTGAAAGGCAGGGAAGTTCACTGGGTGTTGATGAATACTCTAGGGGAGAACACCAAGGCCTGCCACTCCCCCCCGGCTGCTTTATTCCTTTCCTTTGGACCCAGAGTGGGGTGCAGTGTCATGGTCACCCCCCTCTTCCCACAGTATAGTTCAGCAGCATTGGTTCCCTATAGCCCTAGATGACTGGGTCCTCTCCAGTGTGTGAAAAACAGCAAATGCCATGGGAGTCCAGACCAGACGGGAGCAGCAGTTGGAGACTTTAAGTCCCTGAAGCAGGTAAGCATCCCCTTGGTCCCTACACTTGGCACCCCTTCCCTTCCAGTCCATGATTAGCAGCACCTTCTCCTCTTGTTCCCCCCCTCCCCTTCTTTCCTTATGCCTCTGGGTGCAGGATGGAGAGCCCTGCCTGCCACTGCCACTGCCCTAAGCTGACCTGGGGGCAAGGGGAGCCCTAGGGCCACTCCTGCCCCACTCTAGCCAAGGCTGCAGGAAGCTGTTGCACAGAGAGCCAAGTTCAGCCAGGGGCACCAGAAGTGATGGGTATGTTCCCCTTCCTGGCCCTATCCTTCCATGTGTTCCCCACAAGCCAAGGAACAGGCACAGGGAAGGGGAACCTGCCTGCTGCTGCTACTGTCCCAAGTCAAAAAAAGAGGCAAGAGACAGGTCTATAACCCAACTTTCTGTTGATTACACCCCAAAGCAGAAGAATGAGCGCTCATCTCTATGCCTATCTAGATACCTGCAACAGCACAGTCCAGATTCTCACCTGTATGTGGGAGATGTAGGAGGGAGGAGAAAAGTGACTGCAGGCCATAAGCCAGTTGTATTACATTTGCTGAAATCTTCCCCAAATTCCCCATGTTCACACCCAATATTTATACACTACTTATTTAAATAAATATTCAGATTGGTATTGTTCATATTTCTGTTTCACTGAGACTCTGGAAACTGGACTGAACCAGTTTTTTCCGTGAACTTAGAAGATGCCAATTAGCTAGGGTCTAGGTCCTTGTGAAAAGTACAGTTCTGGGAGAGAGGACTTCTTACCCCTCTCTCACCATCTGGGAATGCTACTTGCCATGTTCTGTTTATTTTACTTTGCTGATTAGGTCAGTTTGAAGGTCTGCAAAGGTTTACTCTGAAACAGGCTCTGGGGCCTGCTTTAACCACACTTTTGCTGCTTAAGTCCCTTGCAGGTGGTCAAGGCTGACAACAGGTTAACGTAGTCGCATGATTATTTCAAGAGAATTCTAGCTGATTGTATACAACTTAATTCTTATAACATTTGTTGTTATTTTTAGCTGCTGTTAAGCACTTTCTACAAAGCAGTTATTCATCTAATGTTAATGGTTTTAATAAAGAAATTCCCATTCTACTTTCCAGGCTACTGCTTGTGACTTGAATACAAGCTTATTGATTATTGATTGTATACAGCTTAAGCACACAGTATTCATTACTCGGGCTTGTCCTGGGTCCCTAGTCTGCACCTGTCACCGTGGTTTGTCAGGCACTGCCCATGTCAACAGCCTACAGTTGCAGGCAGACCTTTGGATTCATCTGTATTAGTATTAGGCTATTCCAAATCACCATAATTGCTGGGATCTATCAGAGGGCCAGCCAGAAGCCTCGTCCTTCAAAAGAAAGTTCAGAATCAGAGCTCAGTGGCTGACAATCACATTCACTTTCTGTTATCTATGGTCATCTCCACAGGTGAAAGGGATGTGACTATGTAGCCATATCAGCTTGCAGGGACTCCTCAGCAAAACCTGTCTCCGGGGACATTTTGTTTTAGTTTCCAGTAACGTTATATCATTAGGAATAGGCAAGGCAGCACCTAGGATTAGGAGGGTCCATATTAGTTGTTCCCTTCCCTGCTGTTTCAGTGGGATTTGCAGCAGGTGCCTCCTAGTACATACCAGCAGGCCATTCCCTGGATGCCAGCCAGTGTGAGGGTGACTAAGAGCAGCTGTCCTGTCGATGGGAGGGCCTGGACATTTGAGTGTGAGGCCACATGTCACCAAGAAAGGGCAAACTCCACAATCATTTTTGCTCTAATCTGGGATAATTCTCCTTTAGTAATATGATCATACTTGTATATCATGCCATCAGGAACCTGGGTAAACCTAGGTGGCAATGTCTTTTTTTAATCAAGTTTCATATTTGGTATCAGAAGCCCTCTATTTAGCCAGGCTGGTAAGCAAACACAAGATAAAAATCCATAAAATATCTCAATTAGTTCAGCTTTTCCAGACTCTCACTTGATCAGGCTTAATGGCATTTAGGCACCTGGTATATATGTCCTTGTGCCAAGAAGTCCCGTCTCCTCAGTATAAACATATAAACTAGAAAAGTGACTTGATCCCTCACCATTCATTCCTTAGTTCATTTGTGTGTCGTTTCTTTTTCAACTTCAATACCTGTGTGGAAATAATTGGGAATTCTGCAGGTGATGAGAAGGGCATTAGAAAATAAATGATCTGTTAGGACCAAAACTTGACCTCCCTTGAAACTGTCACAGTCTAACAGGACATAATCCATCATAGTACATATGTGTGGGGTGGGGCTGTACATGCAAATAGACAAGAAACTATTTAACAGTGAGGTGACTCAATCATTGGAAAAGGGCCATGGGATGTTGTTAATAATCCTTCATTAAAAGCCGTTCAGTGGACATGGGTGTCTTTTAAAAAAAACATGGTTTAGTTCAGCCATAAGTTATGAATTCTGTGCTGGAACCATGGGCAAAATCCTGGGTGTGTAACGCAGGAGGTCAGGTGAGATAACTCCACCCCCCAGTGCTTTTTACATTATGGTCCCCAGAACACTAATCAAAGGTGAATGGAAAGCTGGATCCTCCTCATTTGAGCCACTGAGTTACATGAAAAGAAATTAAGACTAGAACAAATCTTGTTCTGAAGTTACCTTTCCACACAAGCAATAGCTGTATACTCACTACCAGAATACTAAGCAATATTATGAAGTTGTGAGTGGGGTCTGTGCTCCCAGAACTGCACTGATATCACCAATGACAGTAACACATAAAGGGCCTTTAAGGGTCTCAATGTATTTGGGCCTAGATCCCTTAGAAATCACCCCCCTAACCATGATTCAAAAAGATTAGTGTCCTTTTCCAGACAGCACAGCTATCACTGCCCACAGGGTAGCTCAATAACTCTTCCTGAAATAATTATTTTCAGAAATTTCATTTAGCAAGGATTTTCAGTTGTTCATTTTGATTTGACACAAAATACAGTATTCAAATGCTGTGGAATGCCAATGCCAATTTTCAACAAGGTTTATCCAGGAACTTGGTAGGAACAAGGCTGTGACTCTAAGACACAGTTTGATTCCTGCTTCCTTCTTGCTCCCAGTTGGGAGAAGATGGGACCAAATCTTTCAGCGACAAAGATTATTTCCAACTACTCAAGCTCTGATACACTAGGCTGGTCCTGGAGCCAAGATGTCACCTCACCTATCAATGCCAGAGAAACAATAGCAATATAGTAGCATCACCTCTTCATCCCCATCATAGACTCCAGCAGTGCTAATAGTGTGTGCAGGGACACACAAAGGGATTTGTTTCTTTACATGTGGGCATGTGGCAGAACTAACAACAGAGTCCTGAACAATTAATTAGAGGGATATTACAGCAAGAAACACAATACTTTATGTAGTGATAAAAGTTATAATTTATAAATGTCATAGATTACATAGACATTAGGGTTGGAAGGGACCTTCCAAGATCATTGGGTTGGGGCAGGAAGTCAGCTGGGGTCAGATCACCCCAGCGAAATAAGCATCCAAGCGTTTCTTAAAGGTATCCAGAGTAGGTGCTTGCACTTCTGGGGAGACTCTATTCCAGACTCTGGAGACTTGGACGGTAAATAAGTTTTTCCTTATGTCCAGTCTAAAATGGTCTTCCAGCAGTTTGTGACCGTTAGACCTTGTCTTCCCTTGGGGTGCCCTGGTGAACAGACATTCCCCCAGTTCTTGATGCACACCCCTTATGTACTTATAAGGCTGAATAAAACGGGAGGATGACTTCTTGGGTCTTGCTTGAAATGCATCGTTAGATGCAAGCCAGAGTTTTATTTGCTTTGCCAGCTGCGGCATTGCGTTGGTTGCTCATGTTCATCTTGTGGTGAGTCATGACCCCCAGTCTCTTTCGGTCATGATGCTAGTGAACCCATAAGTATGATGTGGGGCTTTTCTCTCAAGGTGGAGCACCTTGCATTTCTCTGTGTTGAATGTCATCCAGTTTTTATCTGCCCACCTTGCGAGCCTGTCCAGGTCAGCCTGAATTGCCAGCCTATCCTTTAGAGTGACCATATTTCCCCATAATTGGATGTCATCCACGAATTTATCCAGTCTGCTTCTGACACCCAAATCCAGATCATTTATGATTTAGAGGCACTCCCTAATTTTGAAGAGTGAGGAATTGGAAGACAGTCCTTCATGTGGGTGATAGCCTGGGCAGAGAGAGACATAAAGTCTGCAGAGGCTTGCCTACTGCTCCACAATAAGGGCTGTTGTTTTGTTTTTCTCATTCATGCCTGACTGTTTTTTTATTGAAACTGGTGATCACTACACTTCATACTTTTCAACCAAGGATTTCAAGATGCTTTAGAAACCTCATTGGGTCACACAGTGAAAGACATTGGAATAGAAAGTGCCATACCTACCTTCTTCCCCAATTTCTGTATTTTTTGAGTGCAACTACACAAACACCTAATCAAGAGGGCACAGCTCCAGTCCAAGGGTGAATTAAGCTTTGCTCTGGACTTGTGCTGAAGGTTAGTCCCAATTGACTCTGATGTAAATGGGTATTTGGCCAATCAAAGATGGCCAGACGTGATACTAGCCACATCACTCCCTCGTGTACTGTTGGCTATAGAAGCTGTCATGCTTTACGCATATTACCATAATGGTCCACTAGACTTAGGGAGACCTTTGACCTGCCAGTATAACTATTAGACTACGCTCTTGATTCTCTTCAGATCATACTCAAAATGCTCTGATTTATCTGCATGTTCTCCCCCGCCCCCCCTTTTCCCATTTCAAACTATTTTCTTTTGGATATTTTGTAATGATTACCATTTTATCAGCTCTCCTCATTGGTAACAGCAGAATATCTTTAACAATCCTGCTTTATTTAGGGGAGGCAGGGGGAGAAAGGAGATCCGAGTGGCAGCCTGGGGTGGGGTGGGGGAGGTGGATAGTCGTGAAAAAATAAAGGAAATGTATCAACTTTGCCAACTGCTCCAAAGAGATCAGCGCAGCAACAGAAGCAGCTAGAGAACAACTCAGACGGCATTCATTACATGTACACGGCAATGGAAACTCACAAACTTGTCTTTCAAATGGTTCTGTTTAAATGTTTAAAATGTGAGGAAGATAATACAGTTCTTTAAAAAAAACCTCCCACTGTGATTTACTTAAGTGGAAACAGCTCTTTAGAGGAACATCCTGAAATTTGTTTTGACTTACCTCCTGAGCTGTCCAGAAATGTAAACCCTCGGTTTCAAATGTGGCATTCTGCTGTGCTTGCAGCTTCAAACAGCTTAAAAACTGGATTTCTATAAAGCTGCTAAACCAGTGGAAAACTTGCAGAAGAGAAATTTAATTTCCTCTGACTGAGGAAAACCATGGTTGATCTGTTGGGGCCCAACATAGTTTCTCTCGTATATGCAAAGTATTGATTGTTTTAGCTGATTATAGAAGTAAAAAATGTTGATTATCAAACATGTACTTGTTTATTCATTAGATTAATTTCCCACCCCATCCAATAGGCTCAGAATGGCTTACAACAAACAGACAAGCAACCCACAGACAGCATTTCCCAAACACCACCCCAAAACTTGACCCCCTCCGATTCCTTACCTCCGTCCAAGCACCACTTCCCTGCCTAAACCCCCAAACAGGCAAGTTTGATTTATCCTACTTTATTCTGTATCTTCCTTTCTGGTTGATGTTAACCACACTTACCAGATTATGGGGTATCTATGCAGTATGTGCAAGGTGAAAATTGAAAAGAAAAGCTAATTTTTTACCTGCATCTGAGCAAATGAGATTAATTGGACAGATGGGGGAAGTTAATTGAGTTTAGTCTTTTCAAAGTGGTATTTTGTTGTTCATTTTGGACTTCTGTCACCCCTCAAACCTGAAAGGAACTATCAGAAGGATGGTCAAAACATTTCCGGAAAGCTTTGACAGAACTATTTTTTATGACAAAACCTTCAAAGAATACTATTCAGTAATTGGTACAATCCCTTCCCATCTGTAAAGCAGGGGTAACAACACTTTTTTTTCTCTTACCCTGTTCTTCAATTTGGCTCTGATCTTACAATGTGTCCTATCCAGTGGGAACCTGCATGTTCATGGAGCCAGTTGTCAGTATTGGGATTACACATAGACTCTAGATTCTGTCCAAGTAGGATAAGGGCCTCAGGATCTAGTTCAGCAAAGCTATTTAACAGGGGTTAAATTGGCAATTAAAACATTGATGGTGCAGTATTGAGCCCTGCCCCCAAAATGAGATCCACCCTTACAAATCACTAGCATGATATATGGCAGGAGTGCAAAATACAGTCAGATTCCTGTTTGGATACAGTAAGGGTCACTGTATTTGGCACCTTCTTAAGTCATGGCATCTCCTAAGCACCAGCACAATTACAAAATGTGACAACAAAAGTGACATATCACCCAGGGTAAAATGCTTCCTTTTACAGGAGGTGGCCCAATGCAGGAAAGGAGCCAGGGCTTGCTCAGATGGGATCTTGTTGAGCAGGCACCATCAGTTAGTCTCAAGACCTTCATATGTTTTGGGGAACTGTCTGACCTGGTCCTTCATGATCAATATGAGCAATGTCAGCTTTTATCTCAGGGGGGAGTCATCACCATGGTCAGATTTGCTCCCAGCAGGAAACTTTGTACTCTCTCCACTTTCTTGCTTAAGTAATGAAAGGTGGGGGAATGTGCCCAAGACACCTTCTCTTCAAGAGTTAGCACCATACAATTAGCCAGCTCAGCCCACGGGTATGGAGCTCACCCCTTCAGAGGGAGCTAGAGGTGCCAGCAACACTAGTCTTGTGCAGCTCATGCTCAGATATTGGCAGTTGCAGCTGGCCCCCCTTTGGGTGAAGGATGGCTTCCCATGCCTATCCTCACTCCTTGTTCACCCCTGCAAGACCCAGGTAAAAATCTGATTCCACATTATTGAAAAGCTAGATGTTCCACAGCAAGTCTTGTTCCAAAGACAAGACTTGCCTTCTCCTTTTTTCTCTGTAAGCCTTTAGGGGCAAACATCTCTTAGTAGGTGAGTGCAGAGTGCTGCAATAGTGCTATTAAGTGCTACCATAGTAATAATGATACAGCTGTGGAAAAAGATAAATAACAAAACAGGGAAGTTTTTCAAAGCATGGAAGTGAATATGAGCCTAAGTCTCATTTTCAAAGATGACTAGGACACTTTGGAGCCTGGACCCTATTGACTTCAGTGTGACATTTGTATCTAAGAGCCTAACTTGCTTTTGAAAATCAGAAAATACTGATTCATTTAAACCCTTACATTTCCTGGGGAAGTATCATATTTGACTAATTTTGTACTCAAAACATTTTGGAATTTTTTTTGAAATTTTCAAATAAAAAATATTCCAATTTCCTGGTTCAAAATGACTTTTCCCTTAGAAACTTAAGTTACTTCCAGTAAGAGAAGATTTTAAAAATACCAGTGAAATTCAAAATGAAGCATTTCAATTGAACCAAATGGAAACTTTTTTGGATTTTCATTTTGTGAAAAATTTCACGAGTTCAGCTTGTCCTGGTTTTGGATGTGAAAAAAAACTTTAATATGTATAACATTTTTAACAGGATGAAACAACAGTTCATGCCAGCTCTCCTTCTAAGTCACATGGACATTTTTGAAAATTGAATCCATTGCCTCACCTCTACGAAGGACAGTACTACATTTTCCATGCTCTGTCACCTATATTGTGGGTGACGAAAAAGCACCCATAATGTTTTTAAAAAACACTGGTTTTAGCAAAGCAAAAGATCTCATGGTTTTCAGTAGCACGTCTTCCCTGGCCTGTCCATCTTGGGCTGTCTTTCCAGGAAGCCCTTCCCCAACCCTGATACATCACTGACTCTAAATTAAAGATTATAGCTGAGACTCTGCTAAACCATTTAAAGTTTAAAACAATTCACTATGCACTGGCTTGAGAGTGAATAGACTCAATTATTCAGGAGCTCTCATGGGTCACATCTGCTCTTGTCTTGATAACAGTGCCTTTTGCTCGACATCGCCAGTCCCTGTGACCCTACATTCCCTGAGACGTTCCAGAGCATTTCCGCTCGAGTTCAGCTTTAAAAGAAATAAATAAATACATAAATAAATAAATAAGGGAAGGCCCCACCTCATTCCTCCCCCTCCCCCCCCCAATCCTGAGCCCAGTTGCACACCCTCCGAATGCTGCTTTATAGAGATAAGCTACTGGCATTTTCCCTCCCAGCCTCCAATCAGGCATTATCATAAGAAAGTGCAAAGCATCTATCAGCCACACAGCCCAGTGATTTATGTTCAAAGTTAGGATTATCTATTCTGCTCCAAATCCCTTCAAACAGCAAACCGGATAAAAGAGAATCGCATTCAGCTGATAAAATTGGAATATAGGTTCATGCAACAGAATGACAGGCAGGTTTTTATCTCTGAACTGCTCCAACCACCTCATTTTGTCAGGAATTGTTCTTTATCCACAGCATGGGACTCTCAGAGTGACCTTAATGACATTCTTGCATCTTTCTCCCACTGTGCTATACATGGGTAGCTGTTTGTGGCGTTCCATTCCAGGGAAGGGGTAATAGCCCGGCAATAATTCAAGAGCTAAAGCATGTAGAAGAGAAGCTAAGCCTACTAGGGCACAGAGCCAGGTAGAGAGGAGTTCTATGGCCCATTCTTGCTCTCTGGCTGCATAGCGATGCACTATTTAGCCCATTAGAACGACCAGTTGATCACTCCATTATACTTCGCTGGCTTTAGTGTGTTCATTAAAAGAAAGAAAAAGCTCTAGTGAAGCAAAAAAAAAAAATCCAGAGCTGGTCGATTTGTCAAAAAGAAAAACTAGTTTCCGGCGTCGACTCTTTCACTACCTCCTTCATAGTATACTGGGATGTAGGACTCTGAGTAATTTATTGCCTCCATCTGACAAATAACTTCTCTATCCACTAACCATTATGCTCCATCTCTGTTTATTCTGCTTAATTAGACACTATTATTGCTGGCACAGTAATGAGACTTTTGCAAAGGGGGATCACAACAGGTTAGGTAGAATGCTTTCTTATTACAGTAGAAACCTTTCTGACAAGATATCCATTAACTGCAACTGCAAATGCAAAGAAAGAGAGAAGTGCTTTGTTGGACTATTAACTGATGGCCATTCTCTCAAGCCTCATTGGAACTACCTGATTTCATTCACAGGAAAAATTACAATGAATCCAGTCATTTAAAGCATAACAAAGAATGAGCAAGGGAGACTGGATGGCCAATTCGAGTCAATAGGTGGGCAGGATTTCAGCTCCAGCTTGTTGGTTTGATCTCAGTCCAAGTTAGGAGTAAGCGAAAACATCACTGGATGGCTGCTGAATTGCCATAAAAGCAATATATGGTGATTGCTGCCAAGTCCCTTAAAACAGAAATCTACTTCACACCATTTGGCAAGGAGCAATCAAGTTGCAGCAAGAGAAGTTTAGGTTGGATATTAGGAAAAACTCTCTCCCTAAGTGGGGTGGTGAAGCACTGGAATGGGTTATCTAGAGAGGTGGTGGAGTCTCCATCCTTGGAGGTTTTTAAGGCCCAGCTCGACAAAGCCCTGGTTGGGGATGGTCCTGTTTTGAGCAGGAGGTTGGATTAGATGGCCTCCTGAGCTTCCTGACAACCCTAATTTTCTATGATTGCTGTTTTACTAGCCAGGCGGATGACAATGAATAGACAGAACAGAAAACCTACTAGATGTGACACTGGCTTGTGGTTCAACAGCTCCTCATTCACATCGCTCTGTTCTGACACTTTCTTCCTTGTAGGACTAGAGGCACACAAGTGATTTAGAAGCTAAAGTACTATTTTCAAAAGGGTTAGGACCCTAGAAGTAACATTTTCCCAAATAGTTAAAATGATTGAAATGCTAAAGTTGTTTAGGTGGTTTAGAAAATTTTACTATTAATTTATCTTGCCTCCCCCTTGTTTCCTACATACAACATGGAGATATGCCTGTGATACCACACAGGTGGGCCTTCAAGAAATTCTACCAATGACTGAAAGATACTCATAAACTACACTGGTGGGGGTTAAGACAGAATAGGTCATTGAGACTGAGCTGCTGTGTCAGGTGCTCCTATAGGCATGAATAGAAATGTATTATTATTGGGATTAATAATAATAATAATTATTATTATTATTATTATTACACTGCCATTAATTAAGCCTATTTCTGGGAAAGGAGTTTTGGTCAGCATGATTTGTCACTTGACATGTAGAATCATAACTAGCAATTTTAGTGCCCTCAACAGAGATGCTGTTGAGTGGCAAAGAGCAGGAGAAGGTGGAGTGAGGGATTTTACTAAACACTGGGGAGCTAGAGATGGGATCACTTCCAAATGCTGGAGAGCAGGGGTGCAGCACTCTGTGGGGCTAGTGCACAACTTGCTCTGCCCTAGTTACTGTACAAGTCATAAGCTTTGACTTGCAAGATCTAGGTAAAAAAGTAGAGATGCTGCAGGAGGGAAGGTAAATAAAGACATTTTTTAAATGTAGTGGTTTAAGGAAAGCCTGATATATGTACAGGTAGATCACTATGTGTGACAGGGACAGGGACAGTGGAGTGAGTATTAGACACAATCTTTGACACTACAGGAGGCATCAAAGTTGGAATTCTGACAGCTGAGAAAGCAAGCGCCTGGTTTTACAGAGCCCAGAGAGCAGGTATTCAGCCAGGCAAAGAGGCATCTATGTCTCCATCAAGCCAAAGGACCATTATTTTTTACACTAACTGACATTCTTTACAGACATTTCATGCATGGAAGAGAAAGATAATTTCAGTCTGGGAAGGTTTCAATATTTTGAAAATTGTTTTTAAGTTCTGATTCTGACAAACCCTTCAAATTGCAAAGTTATCCACAGGAAGGAATGGAGCTATGGACCAGGGGCCCCTTGACTCTGAGGCAGTCCAGACAGGGGGCTGTCTTCTGGTTGCCAATCCTGGAAGCCCCAAGACCACAAGATAGCTGCCAGTATTCTGTCCAGTAGCAGTTTCATTGCACTCATTTCTTTGTTGTTATCAGAGTGAAATACGCACACACTCAGAAAACCCCAACCATGATTTCTAAAATGCTATTTACAAATGAGATTTGACTTATTTCAAATTCTCCTGCTGACTCTGATCTCTCTCTGGTACCTGTCACTGCTATATCAGTTTACTTGTTTCCTTTTGTTCCCACAAACTGTTGGGCTCTTCAGTGCTAACTCCACAGAAATAATGGTAATTACAGGAATCCAGGTTCAAACCCACTTGCAGCTCTTTTCACTGTCTGTTGTTGAGAGTCTATCTATACTGCAATGGTAGAGTACTCAGCTGGGCCAATGAGGAAATAAATTCCTCTCATTTGCTTCTACTGTACATGCATCAACCCTGGAAATGCAGTGAAGATGCCAGGGATGGAGAGTGAACCACTATGTTTGAGCATGGTGGAAACCCTGTATGTCTTGAGTGTGGTGCCAAGGGTGCCCTTGCCTCATTTCTCATTGACTCATTCATGGGGTTGACATGCACAGAGCAGGAACTGGTGGGCAGGGGTTATTTTCTCAGGAGTGCAACTAAGCAGTCTGCTGTACAGCATAGACATACTCTGTATTTCCTGCCTGCGCCAACAGCACTGCAGTTGGTACAGGAGGACTTCAAAGCTTTATGCATCAAATAATAAGGTATAGCCATATTATCCCTAAGATGCTGAGGAGCTTTGAAAGTACATATATATATTATTTTATGTGTTTGATTTTAGACATTTATGGTAAGATGAAGTTGAGTGGGGGAAGCGGCAGGGAGAAAGGGGAAATGCAGTCAGCTTTCAATAAGGTAAGCTAAGAGGAAAGGTTCGTGGCAGAGCTGGCTTATAATTTATGTTGTGCAGCTTTAAGCTTTGGAGGAAGTAAATCTGGTCTTGAAGCAAAGCTGACTGTGGTTTGGAATGTTTTTCATTTACTCCAAGAACCAGGAGCCCATCAAAATGAAAGAAAGTGTGATGAAAACTTTTCATTATGCTTCTTCATTTACTCAAAGCCTTCATCTTAAGCTTTACAAAGGGCAGGAGATTAATAGCAAAAGCTGCCATCTCTCATCTATGTAACTGAAGGCTGAAAACAAGTCAGCTTCCCACTCCTCTCCCTTTTGCTAGGCACCCTCTTGGGAGATCTATACATTTGGCCGTTCCTTGGCATTTTGGGTTTATGGAGCTGGTTGCCTCTTCCTTCATACTCATCCTGGGCCTCCATTTTGGCTCTTACTTTAAATATGTATATAATGCCCCAGCATCATTGCCACTGTGTCAAAATACTTTTATTATATTTATCTTTACAACTTACCTGTAAGGCAAAGTGTCCTCATTGTCCAGATGTGGAACAAAGGCACAGAGAGACTAAGAGAGATTTTAAAAGATTTAGACATACAAAAAATGAGAACTCTTGGTTCCAAAATGATACCTTTTATTAGACCAAGTGGAAAATGGCAAGAAAATTGTCCTTTTCTCTAAGTTTTTGGGATAAAAAAAAAAGGACAATTTTCTTGCCATTTTCCACTTGGTCTAATAAAAGGTATCATTTTGGAACCAAGAGTTCTCATTTTTTGTATGTCTTTTTGTCTCAGACCAACACAGCTACCAAGTACACCCCTGAAACATGGAAGATGCCAAATTTCAGCCAATTTTGGATTTTAAACTTCATTGCAAAACAACAAGGAAGTTTTTTTTGCCTCCCTGCCTGCCATCTGACACCTCCAGGGAAGGAATTCTACCTGATCAACACACTGAAGAGCTACTCAGCACAGCTCACAAAGACACTCTCATGGACCCAGAGGGACAGCCTTCCATCTTCAACTCCCTCTGTGCAAAAATGAAGTTTATTTCCTACCTATGGGGACTTTTTACCATCTTGTACCATCTACACTTTTCCCAGAGCCTGACGAAGGGACTTTGATTCTGAAAGCTTGCAGAAAAGGACAATTTTCTTGCCATTTTCCACTTGGTCTAATAAAAGGTGTCATTTTGGAACCAAGAGTTCTAGTTTTTTGTATGTCTTTTTGTCTCAGACCAACAAGGCTACCAAGTACACCCTTTAAAAGATTTAGACACTTGAAGTAAATCTTAGAATTTGGATGTTCCAGCACCAGAGACCTAAGGACATCCTGCCCACCAGTATACACACAAGTGTGCTTCACCCCAGAACTTCACGAGTAAGTCAGCTCAGGGTTTGTCGCCCTATACCTGCTCTCAAGCTCTCAGCCAGGCAGTGAGAACTGAGCATGAGCCTGGGATAGTCTTACTAACAATATTCCAGGTCTGGAGCATGCATGAACTCAGCGGCAGGGTGGGCTCAGGCTCCTATTGCTGAGACATACCACAGTGCAGCATAGATGAGCCACGAGAGACTGCCAGTGTCTAAGTTTTCTGCAGTAAAGTTACTTAAGCACCAAAAGTTCTGCTACCAAACATGCCCAGAACTACCTCCATCTTGGCTGAGATGAGCCCCTTACCTGCTAGGCCTCTTTGGAATTCACAAACTAGTATCTTTAAGCTCACATCCCTTGAGACATGATCTGAATGTGCCTAACACATACCAACAGTATTAGGTCAGCAGAAAACACAGCAGCCCTAGCCATGTCCATTCAAAAGCCTAATGGAGGTGGCACAACCAGTGTGTGCTTGTTTAATAGCGTAGTGGTTAGACCAGTTTTCCAGGATGGCCTGGCTTCTAAGCCATCCTCAACCTGAGCTGTTTCAAACCTACATCTTCTGCCTCCCAAGAGAATGCGCTGGCCAGCAGGCTATATCATAAGCAGTTATAGAGAGTACTCCCCACCTTTCCGGTTGAAGCTGGACAGCTATGCAGAAAGGAAAACAAGTTTCATGAGACCAGAAAAACTTATCAGGTAGAGACTCTCTAGCCCATTGATCCAGGTACTCCCCTGCAAGATGAGAGTCCAGCATTTTGATCTCTGCTCCCCAAAGCAGAGGCATAGCTAAGCAGCCGTGATGCATGGAGAAGCGTGGGGTGACACAGTAGTGGTACAACTAAGCTGCAGTGGTGGCTATTGTTGTGCTTTTCTCCCCCACCCCATAAAAGGCAGTGCATGGGGCTGCTTCTCTGGTCATTCCCCTCAGTTACACTACTGCCCATAAAGACTTTATGCATTTTATACAATGATTCTTTAGTGCAAAATACTTAGTTATTCCCTGGCTGCAAATGCCGCTTGGGAAGCTGAGTAAATATTTGGGCAGTTAGCCTGAGCTGAACTCCATGCTAAGGTAGCTATGCTCCTAGCAGTACCTGAACTACCTAGTCTAACATTAGCTCTGGTATGCCTCAATGAACTTCAGTGAATGCAGCACAGTTACACCCTCCATGACTTCAGCCAGGATGACAAACTTTTTGGTTATCTGCTTCACTTTCCACTGATTCTCAAAAATATAATACCCATACAGAGTTATGTGAGTTGAGCCAAGCATTTCTGAGGGTGATGGGTAACTGTAGGGGATTTAAAGTCAGGCATCAACTATACCAGATGCTCAAGCATGTTGTCAGTGTTAAACCCTGAGTACTTCTATAGTTGGTTAAGAGACCATGCTCCAGGTGAATTGTGCTATTCTTATTCCTAGGCCAGCAGATAAGATGGCTAGTCTCAACCTCTTTTGAACTTCATTGGACTCAAGGCAACCCTTATTGGATCCAAGGCGTGCCACCAGAATTTTTGTGAAATGAATGGCACCCAATTCCAAAAACTAATTTAGATATTATAGTACTTACCTCCTCACATAGGGGCCCTGGATGAGAATCACTGCCCTAAGATAACAGGTCTGTTACAATCTCTTCTTCCAGATGAAAACCAAATGTGACTGGATTAAATATTTCTCCTGCATTGTCATAGTGAATGCTTGTTAATCATTGCACTGTAATTGCTCCACATATTAAACCATCACACAATACATTAAGGTTATATTAAGAGTCTGACTTAAGACCATAAAAGACAAAGAAATGCAGGTGAAAAATCATGACTCACATTTCATCCTTAATTCACAGCACTCGGAAAATCAAACGAGCCACAGGAGTAAAGACCAGAGTGTTACACTGAGATTCCTGTAGTAAATCTGAATTCCCGGTTTACTTTATTTTTACGTCTGTCTAATCTATCACCTACTCTCTGTACCATAATTGTCACAGCAGCCCCTAATAGCCTCCCACTCTTCTAGCCATTATAGACATCATACATCATTTCATTTCCTTGATTGCTCATTAGGGCCTATTCAGGCCCTAATCCACAATGAAATCAATACCACTGCACTGGTATGAATGGGATCAGCATTTAGCCCCATCTGTTTAGGTGGGTGAGTGGGGAGCAGGTCAGGAATGGCCCAGTACTGATGTAGAGCAGGTAAAGAGGCTTAAAGATTTCCCCACAACTCTGTTGCTGTTATTTATTTTATCTACTGCATTATTAGTTAAGAGTCCCAGTTAAGGCTCAGGGCCCTCCTGTTCAAGGTGTTGTACAAACATGGAACAAAATGACAGTTCCTGCCCCAAAGAACCTACAGTTCCTGCCATTTACATTCTTGTACCGTAAGAAATTTACAGAATTGAAGTAGAAAGAATATCACATGCCGTGATTGACTTTTTGACTATGCAAGCACAGCAGTACTGTGATTCTTGGTGTGTTTCCTGGCTTTTGGTGGTTTTTCCTAGCTAGCAGTCACCCCGTGGAACCTGCCCACCTTCCTGATAAGGGCCTCGAGCTCAGAGTAGTGTAAAGAGAATTGAGCATTTCCTAACAGGAGGATGCCACAGCAGTTGATGAGTACCAAGGTTTATTGTGACAGCTGCCTTTTGAAAATCTTAGGGCCTTGCTATATGTTGCACTTTGAGCTTCTCAAATATTGAACAGCGTTGGTGCTAGCTTAAGTTTGGAGCAGACACACCTTAAGGCAAAAACCTTTTCTGACTGTCCCGCGACCTGCACAACTGTGACTTGCTACTACAGGGCTGGTGAGCTGGGCCTGACTAGGAGCTACAGCTCTGAGTTGCTGCTACAGGGCAGGTGAGCCGGGACAGGCTTTGATCCTGCTCTAGATAGGGGAGTGTGAAAGAGGGGTTCAGAGGGTTGGGGAGCAGATCATGAAGCTGGGAGGTGGAGAGTGAATGGGATAGGAGTGGGTAATGAAATGGGAGGTAGAAAGGAAATGGGGGTGAGGAAATCAAGATGCCATCCTTCCCCTGTACTCTGCCTTGGTGAGGCTGAGGCTGGAGTACTGCATCCAATTCTGGGCTCCACAATTTAGAAAGGATGTGGAGAAGCTTGAGAGAGTCCAGAGGAGAGCCACGCACATGATTAGAGGTCAAGAGAACAGGCCTTATGAGGAGAGGCTGAGAGCCGTGGGACTCTCCCGCCTGGCGAAGCGACGGCTCAGGGGTGACTTTGTGGCAGCCTATAAGTACATCAGGGGTGTGCATGAGGAACTAGGAGAACATCTGTTCACCAGGGCACCCCATGGGAAAACAAGGTCTAACAGTCACAAACTGCTGGAAGACCGTTTTAGACTGGACATAAGGAAAAACTTCTTTACTGTCCAAGTCTCCAGAGTGTGGAATAGACTCCCCCCAGAAGTGGTGCAAGCACCTACTCTGGATACCTTTAAGAAACATTTGGATGCTTATCTTGCTGGGGTGATCTGACCCCAGCTGACTTCCTGCCCCTGGGGCAGGGGGCTGGACCTGATGATCTCATGAGGTCCCTTCCAACCCTAACGTCTATGAAGTCTATGAATGGTGGTGAAATGAAAGAACTCAGCCACAGAAGGATGAAATGAAAAGTAGTAGTAAAAAAAAAAGAATTTCAAAACAAATGAAGAAGTAAATTAAAGGTGGTCTTGTATTTTAATAAATTAGGATTTGGGATTGGGGGATGCAGGGCGATGGTCATGCTTCCCAGGGTAGCTGGGAGGTGGGAGCAGTCAGGGAAGGCACTTTTGGGGGAGCTACTGGCCCTGCCCCAGAATGAAGCCCCAGTTCATAGGGACCTAGTCCAGCCCCATACCTTGTTTCCCTCCATCTCCCCTACACTCCACTCCTGGACACATCTATGCCAAGGGACCTGCCAAGCTGGCATGTGCTTGGTAGAGTTTTTGCATGGGGTTGCACCCTGGGGGATAGGAAGGTCACACCCCCGGGGTGGAAAGGGAGTTGGCTTTGTGCCAGAACTGTTCCCTGGGCAGTAGAGTTCAGAGGGTGGAAAATTTTTCCACATAGAACAGGAGGGCGGGGGAGGGGACACGGCATTGTGGGATGTTGGAGGACTGCAACTTGGGTGGCTCATCTCTGGGGAGCAACCATTCATTAATGGAACACAAGCTGGGTAATATGGATCAGAGATAAACCTGCCTTGGACTAGTGTAACTTTAAGCTCAAGTGTGCTTAAAACTAGTTTCAGGTGTTAACACTTAGCCAATCCAGGGGTTAAGAGCTCCAGAAGCCACCTACAGTTAATGTGCATCAAGGCCCTTAGTGGCTGCACACACTGCTGGAGTCAATAGCTTGAATTCTCATCAACATTAATTTCCCTTTATATTGTTGTAGCAATGTAAAATGGCCTTACAGTAGGAGGCTACTTAAAGACCATTTTGTATTGCATGAGTAGTTAGTCTATGAGGTACAAGTCTACCCTGTCTTCTAATATAAACACACCTGAGAATCAGGCCCAGAACATCTACACAAGCTTAATTTACCAAAGAAGTGCCTGAAATGGGAAAATCTCACATCTTTCTTCCTCTTGCTGACTGGCAGAATTCTCCCATAAATGTTTAGTGTGTCAGAAAAGGCCCTCACATTCCTTGCTGGCCCATTTTAATCTCTCTGGGTTTAATTCTCCACTGCCTCATTTAAATCTGTCCTGCAGGAGGACAGTCTCCCACCCGTGCCAGTAAGCAGAGAACTGACTGTGCCTACTTCGCACTCACTTTTGTGCTGGTAGCAGGGACAATGCTAAGCAGGAAGTGTTGGAGGATCAGGTTTCTTGTGCCTCTGTTTCTCTGCCTGAAAAATGTTTTTAGAGGGGGGCTGAATGACTAAATTCATGATTGCTGAAGCCCTTTGATATCTTGGGATGAAAGACGTTACAGAAGTGCAGAGATGTTGTTAATATAAATGCAAATATCAAAGTTTGTGGATGCAACAGGCTGAAATGTAGATTTAAAAATATTTCAAACCAGATGTTCTGCATTTGATGAGACCCATTGGCTTAGAATTTTAAAGGAGAAATCCACCCTTTGTGAAACAACATCAAAGGCTCTGGGGACAGGTGAGGTTAGAAAGCCTTGTCCATCTTAAACCTGCACTGAACAAAGGGCAATTGCAAAATGGGAAAGAAAGAAAACTACAAACGTCTTTCTACCAGGCCTTATCACCGAATCTAAGCACTGCTCTACTACCTGTGTTACTTCACTACTAGCCTCATAATTCTTTTTTCTCATTCCACTCCTTTGAAGTAGCCATGCTACTATTTTTAAAAATCGTGCTACAATAACAGTTATTTACAAATCCCCACATCGTTATTTTCCCCCTGTAGTAAAGGCATCTGTGGCATCCAAGAGCCCCGAAGTCTTACTTTTATGGGCTGTTCAGTCAGTTTCTGAAACATTTTGACTGCATTACAGCCATCCACATTTCCCTTTATTCTCCAATCCACAGTGTAGTTAGAAACAGTTAATCATACATCTGAAATGAGAGATAAGCATTTTACATTTATTGCCACTCTCAGGTGCCATATCGTTTTCATCCCTTTGGCTACAATCTGCTGTATTTGATCTTTCTGTCTAATGCCTGCTTCCCCCATTAGCTTCTTAACTTCTGTAGGCTACTGTGCTTAACATAACAGAGAAGAGCTTTGATAAAAAGGCAGATCAGTGAATTTCCCTTACTTACGGCTCTGACTTGAAAGGGACACTGTCAAGGTGTTTGTCATAATGTTTAAAATACATCTCCCTGTTGCTCTCCCAAAGCTGTATTTGTGATACCCCTTTGAAAGCAAGGAATGCTAAAGTCCCTCTCCCCAGTAAAAGTTTTCCCTCCACTTGAACACAGCTTTGTGCAGGACAGAAGGCTATCTAGTGGTCAGAGCAGGAAACAGGAAGTCAGGCCTTCTGTTTCCAGCTCTTTGACACATTGCCTTGAATAAATCATTTCAAATCTGTGTGGCTCAATTTCCCCATCTATATATTTAGGCTCAAAATACCTTCCCTGCATAGCTATTACGAGGATGGATTAATTAATATTTGTAAACTATTCTGAGATCCTTGGAAGAGAAATGCTGTCATATTATTTTTGTGTGATATAGCTACAGGGCTGCTTAGGAGTGCATTGATATTTAATTAGCAGAAGGGGGAAAAAAACACTTGTTTATGGAAAAAAGCACATATGCTGAAACAGAAGTCACCAGCTTAACAAATCCCCCTTCTTCTTAGGTTTGCTTTTGATATTGTGTTTTTACAATGTAACCACTTATTGCATTGTGAACAGCTCTTCCCCCAAGAGCATTAATTAATAAGATGGTTCTCAACAGCATTACTCTTATCACATCAAATTCATTATGGATCCAAAAGCCACTTGTACAGGGCTGCATGAAGCCTCTGCCACATACCTTGACTTAGGGCAATAGGGTGGCAGGTTGCCCTGGAGCACACCAAGAACCAGACAGTGGCTCTGAAAGTCATACCATGCTTCCTGCTTCTCCCCTTGCTTTATTGGGGAGGTATGGGGTGCTAGACTTCTGCCTGGCTGTCCCTTCCTGGTAGTGTTTAAGATGCATATACAGGCAGATGGACCTATTACAGCCTTGACTGACAGACCTGGGGCTTCTGGCTCAGGCCTTGGATAGAAGAGGCTCATGTTTTGAGATCCAGAAACCCCCAAATCAGACCCTACTGCAGTTAACTCACTCAGTGGAGTGGTTTTTCCCTAGAACAGGGTAATTTTCCGAGTGCCAATGTGCTGGGCAAAACACAGAGGATAAAGCCTGCTCCTTGCCCACTTGTATGGGAGAAGAGGTGTGTCTATACATGCAATTAATTCAAAGCAATAAACTCTGGGCCAGTTTGAGCCAGAATAAACTATTCCCGGGTGCACCATCTACATGTGCATCAGCACAGCAGCAGTTTGAGCCGGGGAGGTGCAGTGTATGCCCGGGACACTCCTGTCCTGCTCTTCCCCCAGGCTCCAGGTAACGGCGTCAGACAGTGAAGGGACTGGCTGGGGCACAAGGGTTCTGGAAGTGCAGAGCCATGAGGCTAGGCAGTAGGCAGGAGCCTGGCCCCTGCTGGCTGGGCTGACTGGGTCCAATTTGCACCCGCAATCAGCATCTACACTTGTGTTTAATTGCCGTTAATGACTTCACTGTAAGACAGTACTACCCTCATACTATCTTACGGCAGGGTTAATCAGTTTACTGTGACCTAGTACCATTGCATGTATAGACAGCAATGCTTTACTCCACAGCTAATTAGTCTGCTCCACAGTAAAGCACACATGTGGATGTGGCCAAGGAGTAGTTGCCTAGTGGAGACTGCTCAGCTTATGCCACCCTAGTACCAGTCACATGATCAGTCATGCAAAGAAGAAGAGTGTATTTTATATGCATTAACACTCCTGTTTAGGAACATTTAATAGACCACAGTCTCACCACTGATGTAGGGAGGGACCAAGAATTTTTTTTTCTTTCTTCTCTTCCAAGCACCTTTCTTTCTATATTAAGAAATTCAGTGCATGGGAGCTGGATTGGACACTGAAACTTTCACTTACTCTTAGAACAGGCTGCAGGTATATGTGCTTCTTAGCAATGCCCTGCCAATGTTCAGGGCACCACTGGACCAGGGATGAAACAGTAACTCTATCTGCACAGCCCATGTAATTCTGTCTGCTGAGACATCCAATGACAGACAATTGGTCTCAGCTGTCATGTTATTTTTTCATATGTAAGATATCTGTTCACAAGGAATGAGTTGGAGTCCCAGCACTTCAGTTCAGCTCAGTGTTTGACACCACAGTGCTACGCCCTACATGAAAAAACTGAAAGAGGCAGAAAAAATTCACTGAAGTCATTAAACAACCCTCACTGCATAGTCATAGCCAGTTGACCCAACTTGGACCTACTGACTTAGAAGAAGAACCACTCCCTGATCTATGTTGTCCTTCCCTTCTCTGTCTTACATACTTATTTTGCTCCTTTTAATATATCCCTTTGACACCTTCCAGAGCTATTGTTCCCATTTATGGATGAGTAAACCAAAGCACAGTTAAGTAAGTGACTTGCTCAAGGACATACAAAAAATGTAGCGGAACAAGGGGTGGGACCTGATTTTTCTAAGTCCCAAATTCCCATTTTAACCGCTGACTTATCTCAGCTCAGGATTTTTTTTACATTTCTTTTACAAACAGAGAGGTATTTTGTTGCTCTAACATCTCACCTCATGGCATGAGGTTTATTGAGAGCTCTCCATGCTCTCAAAGCACAAAGGAGTGGGTGAGGAAGTTCCATGTGTTTTACTAGACAATGCAAGTCCTTCATCCCTTTTTTGGCCATGAGATTCCATATTTAAGTGAAAGCCATAAAACTATGGCATGGACCCCTACTGTTGACAGATGACAGGGAGTTTATATTAAGTTACTGATGTGTATTAAAGGGGATGGGGAGGGAGAGAAGTTTCATAAGTGCTGCTTGGAGTCCATCTGGAAGCAACAAAACATTGCTATGTAGATAAATCAGTCTGTTATATAAGTCACAAGAATTAATTTAAGATTCAACAACCCCATGTTATGTGTGAAACCCTGTATCTATTTCACAGAGAAAAAAGTTTATTTTCCCTCTTCCCTTAGGTTGGGCTCAGTAATAAATTCTCATTTTATATAAACTTGCCTAGTCCAACCTTGGGACAGCTCCCTCCTTCACTTGGGAATTTTGGGTAGAATCTGAGCCTGTGCAAACTCATGTGGCAGTAGGATGTGGAAGACCCACGCAACTTGTCTTAATGCCTAATTATTTTACAGTGTACTGATCTCTCACAAGATAATATCATCTGGAAACAAATACCTTGTTTCCCTTATAACTTTGGGCACTCCCACTAAACTAGTTGGGAAAGCTAAAGTGAAGGAAATTCCCCCAAAGCAGAGTATGTTTCTTAATAAAATTCCCATAGAAGGTGTTAAATTATCAACTTGTTGCATAAAACCATGATGCCATATGGAGCTAGTCCTTCCCCTCAACACTTCAATGGAACTTCAATTTAAGCTCTAAAATTAAAGTTTCTTTAGGGCACAAGTCACTGAATTCATCAGGAACAAAGGATGTTAAGCACCTCGTCTGGAGCCATATTTTGCTGTCAGCTCTTAACCAGAGCATCCAAATGAAACCAGTGGGACCAGGAGGTTCTACTTAAAAACTATTGACATCCTGATGAAGATATATCTGTCTTTCAGTAGAAGCACCGCTAGTGATCATTACAGTACATTTTATCATAGGTGCTGTATCTCCATGAAGTACAAAGAATGGTTTTGACCCCAACAGCTTCTAATACTGGTATATAACAAAAAAGCCCAATCAGACGATACAAAAAAGATGCCTGTGGAAGTGGGGTTGGAGAGGTGAACAGGCTAGCAGTAGACCTGGTCAAGAACACTGAATTGAAATTTTATTTGCACAAAAATAACTTTTCAACTAAACAAAAATCTTTGCCAAAAAGATCCTATTTTTATCCTAAACTTTCATTCTCAAAAGTTTTTACAAAATCAGGGATTTTCAGGGATAAAAAAACAATTAAAACAGGGATTTTTGCTTTTTTGGATTAAAACAAAAACAGAGAATTTTTCAGTACTGCCAAATATTTTGAAGCAGAAAAGTCATTTCAACCCATACTAGGTAATAATAATGCAGCTATACTTTTACATAGTCAAGCTGTACTAACAATCTAGTTTGCCACATGCCTAGTTATCAACAGTAATGATCTATAGGCATCAAGCAGAAGTGAGTCATGAGGAAAGCCAAACTTCGGTTTCATACATTTTTTAATGCCATGTATATTAGAAGGCAGGATGAAAGCACATCGATTCTGCTTGAGAAGTGGATTAAAGCCCAGTTTTAATGATTTATAGTGTCTTGAGTAAGTGTTGAAGGCTTTTTAAAAACACTCTTTTGGGGAGAGGTAGGAAATGAAGAGGGAGAGAAAGCAAGGGGGGGAAAGAGACTTTCTGGTTGGCATCATGCCATATTCCCTTTAATTATTGTTTATAAAATTCTGCACCTGCACCATAAGGTGATAGATTAGCATTTTTCCTGAATCTCAATCAATCATGCAGCTCAGAGATGTTTACATTTTCTTCGCTATGTTTTGTCAGTGGAAAAGTAACTCCTCGGATGAAACATTTTGCATTTAGAAAAATGGCCGATTTTTGACAGTTTCAAAAGGAATTGAAACATGTTCATTTTGAAAATGTTCCTTTTAGTTTGATCCTCAAAAATAGAAAAATTTCATTTTCAGCTTCTTTCTTTTATGCCTTCCTCTTCCTTCTTTTCTCTTTTCACTTCCTCCCCATTTTTCCCTTCCAGTTTTAACAAAAGTAAATTAAAGCCTGATAAAAGCACATTAAAAAAAACTTTTCCCAGTTTCCCTGACTTTATTCCTTTTAAACATTTCTCCTTTTTTCCAGCAGAAAGAAATAAAAAACAAAAAATCAGAAGTGAAAGTAAAAATCCGGATTTCTTTTAGTCTTTGAAAACAAAACAAAGCAAAAAATTTCAATTTGAAGTTACATGAAATTTATTGTTTCCTTCCAAATTGGTTGTTCAAATGAAATGAGAGTTTTCAAAAAGTTCTGACAACTCTACCTAGTAGCTTTATAGCATATTTTTGGCTCTAGGTCTCAAAAGTCTTTAGCAAGGAGGATGAGTATCATTTCAATTGTACAAATAGGGAAACCAAGGCACAGAATGGTGAAATTAGGATTGCATAGGATCCAATAAAAGAAAAAGTGCCTAAGTGTTTCAAGCTATTTAAAGGCTTGGAATACAATCCCATTAAAATCAAATGCATCAGTGGTCCAAGTGCAAAAGAAGCTTTGACTAGCCAAGGTCTCTGCATTTGCAGATCTTCTGCAGGAATTGTCAGGGTTTGGGGTTGTTTTTTTTAAAGAAAACAGAAAATTCAGTTTCTTCAATGTTAATACTTTCTGCAGGAAAAAATGCAGCGTCCATCAAAACACTTCTTTTCAGGCAAGTTCAGCCATTAATCTGTGCCCATGTTAGTTGCCCTAGGACCTCATGGTAGTCCTAGCTCAAGCCCTCCCATTTTCCTCCATGGACATACCAGCTAACTAACTGCTTCATGGAAGTACACACATGTGGTGCATTATGGGAGGTGTAGTCTTGGCCAGGAGCACTTCCAAGAGACAAAAGGAACTTTTCAAAGTATTCAAACTTCCCAAGGGGCAGAAATGTGCATTTTTTTGCCTGCATTATCAGTCTTATTTTCATACAGGACTATTCACCCAGCAAAAATAGATGATTTTGCACAGCACTCAGAAACAGTCACTACTGCACTTAGCACAGAGCTCGATGTA
>NW_005842419.1:480347-510790 GCF_000455745.1 Alligator sinensis
CAGTTTAAATAATAGAAGCTGTAACTTTGTCTCACAATCCGTCAGTATCTTAATAAACCATCTCAGCAACCCGTTTTCAATTGGTGACGAAATTAGCCCAGACTTTCATTCAAATTACTCTCTGGTATTCAGCCACACGGCCTGTTTTATTTCATATCTCTCACCGCAGAGATGCTGTCATCATGATGCCATCTCAGGAATACATCAGTAAATACCAGTTGCCACATGCTGCATAATATTTCAAAGCAGATGAATGAATCCAACTTGGCACAGAATTTCCTGGTCTGATCAAATTGTCCCCATCTGCCTGTCCCTTCTGATAATAACAAAGCAGCCAGTGAAACAATTTTGCTGTGTGTTTTCTTCCTTTCTTCCTGCTTGCCTGCCTACCATGCTTTCTTTTTCTTCCCTTCTTCCTGCCTGCCTTTCCTTCCGGTCTTCCTTTTTCTTTCTTTCTTCCTGACTGCATTCCTTTCCTTCCTTCCTGAGTGCCTGCCTGCCTTCTTTCCTCTCTTCTAATTTTTATAAGTACAAACATTGTCTGTAATCTCAAAACAACGACTTTGTCTCCACTTACTACATGAACAACTAGTGCCCCCGGAGGCTGGGGGGGCATGGCGACCGCCTGCAGGCGGTGGCAGCAGTGGCGGGGGTGTAGCGGCAGTGAGCAGGGAGCTCCTGTAGGTGGCTGCAGTGGGTGGCGAGCTCTGACCAGCTGTCAGTGACCACTGCACATGCCGCCGGTGGTGTCGGCGGGGCGTAGAAAGCAGTGACTGCCCATAGGTGCCATTGGCAATGTTGGCAGTGCTTCTTTCAGGGGGTGCACTGCCAAACTCAGAGGGTGCACGTGCACCAGTGTGCACCCGCTATACATTGCCAATGATAGTGTTTACCAACATTCAAAGATTTGCTCAAATATTTTATGGCATAAGGCACCTTCCCCAGGGTAAAACTGCTTTCTGTGTTAATGACTAAGGTAACTCTTGAGGAAAGGAGGGGATTTGAGGTACTAACAACCAGCAACTTATATGAGTACATGGTATACTAAGATGGCAGTGGACAGAGGGAAAGCTCAGAGAGAGCATGGCTGCATGATGTCTACCTTTGCCTTGTACCTACAGCATATTCTTTAGACCAAGCAGTTCCCTACCACAAGGGCTGTGAAATCTGCCCCATACTATGATCTTTTTCTTGCATGAAAATTAATTTAAATCTAAATCTTCAGCTTGGAATCAAATCTACTATGGGCTGCGCACATAGGCAAGGCGGTAGGTATTTGAGAAAGGTTGAAATCACAAGAAATAAGCTCTGAGAGGTAACCTAGAAATAATTATTTAATCACTTTCAAGGCCAAAGCAGTTTTTAAAGCAAGTTTACATTTAGTTTTCAACACAGAAAAGTGATGAGGTTTCTGATAAACAAAGCCCTCTGCCTGTACAATTTAGCACTTTATGTTAACCCCAGCCCCTAAGGTTTCCCAGGCTTTCTACAAACAAATACAGACACACATACAAAGACACACAAAGAGAGAGAAGAGAATATGTTGAGTTTTCTGAGAAATTCACAATTTTGCCCTCATTTTTTGTGTGAATGTTTGCCCTTTTTCCCCATGTTGTGGTTTTATATCCAACCAAATCTTTGGCAATTATTTCCTACACATCAAATGCATGTAAAAATGTACTTTTTTCTCCCTTTTCTATGTAAAGCTTCTTTTTGCTCTCAAATAAAATTGAAAACAAACTTAATTTTGCCCCAAAGAAGCTCAAAGTAAGCTGTAAAATATGTCGTACTCTGAACTTTTTACAGACATTTGCCTTTCAGAAGAGGCTAAATAATATGAGAAAAACTTGAAGCTTAAGTAGCTTTTTATTGTTATTTATTATACCTTCAGATGGTCATGCACACACAGGGAGACATGATTCCTTTGTCAAGCAACCCTGCCCTGGTCTGAGGTTATAACCATGTCCTGACCTCCTGCTCCAAAGGTTAGTATGAGGTTAACATTTTTAAAAGCAGATCAAAGCTGAAATGATAGCAGTTACCTGCTCCAGCTTCCGTTGCTTTATAACTCTAGGGACCATATGCCTGATTGAGTCTGCCATCTCCCTTGGAGATCTATGGAGTAATAATACTTCCTTATTTCCTGCCTTGAAACAAACTTCTGCTCAAACCCCTCCTCCCCCCAAAACCCCAAGCAAAAACATTTCTGTTTCTTTAAAGCATTCATTGTGATTTGGGGAAATGAAAAGGCATAAAGCAGTGGAAATGATGATAACCTAATCACAGGACTTTCTAATAGATGGAATTTCCTCCTAAGAAACTGGTTTGCATATCTGCCAAGCAATAAAATTCACAACATTTTTAATACACAGCCAGTGTATTATGAAAGCAAGCTCTGTAAACCACTTGGAATTTGGATTCTGCATGAAACAAGAAAGCCAGTGAGAAGTTCATGTTCAATTTTCAAGGTAAAAGTCTGTTCTCATTTACACTGCTGGAAACCAGAATAATTCCATGGGCTTCAGTGGTGTTATTCCAGACTGACAGTGGCATTGTGAGATCAGAATCAAACCCAGTGGGCGATGGACTCTTGATTATGCCAATATAAATCTGGGTCTAAGCCTGATTGGTAATGATAAAAAAAAATTGACACTCTCTGAAGGTAGGTGTATCGGAGCTATTTGAGGCTCCGCTCTTCTGAAAATCAGAAAGGTGCCTAACCCTGAGATCCTATTTTTGAAAAATCTTGGCTTAAGCGAATTGCCTGCTGTTACTCAGAGTCTCTGGAAGAAAAAGGATTTGAATGTAGATGTCCTCAATCCTGGCCTGGCTTTTAACTGCAAAACCATCCTTCTTCCTGAATGTTGAAAGCCAAAGTTCTTAGGGAAGTGTCTAATGATGAAATTAGGAGCCTTGTTCTAAACACCCACGTTTGAAGATTTTGGCATTCAGGCTTATAAACACATAGAGAGAAAAACAGAATGGTAGAAGTTCCACAATAAATTTTGCCTCATTGTGGCTAGTTACTTAACCCATTTCCTTTCATCTAAGGCAGGGGAATTTTTCATCTCCCATTTTATGAGCACTTTTCATGACAATACGTTGAGACTGGACAGCAGGTCCGTATGTTATCATTATAACAAGTACAATCAGAGTCTAGCAGTTATTAATCACCTGGTCATATGACCCATTAAAACAAATTCATACTAACCACAAGACATATGTTTTGTTCCTGAACTCCAGAAATAATGCACAAAAGCAGATAGAAGAATTGCACATACAAATTAAATATGACTGGGCTTATAGAAATAAATTAAACCTGGCAACTTGCTTCTCCTCTAATTAGACTACTAAGTAACTTTTGGAATATACCTGCTACCAAATGCCAGCTTTGCTACTGGGCCCGTTTTCCAGCTGCTTCTGCAGTTTGGGCTGTTTAAAATAATCTGGCCAGGTCCCCAGCTGATGTAAACTGACACACTTTGATGAAGTCAATGGAGCGATACCGACTGACACCATCTGATGGTCAAGCTCATAGTTTGCACTTAGTGCTTTCCATACAATAGCATTTCATTATGACTAATGGCTTTCAACCCAATTCTGATACATCCCGCTTTTCTAATTGCATTGTCTACTGTGTCAGTGAAATATATTTGGACACAGGGACCATGTCTACACATGCACTTTACTGCAGAGTAGACTAATTAGCTGTGTAGTAAAGAGTCACCATCTACATGTAAGATGATATTAGGCCGCAGTCAACTAATTAATGCTGTAGTAAGATAGTAGTCAGGGACAGTACTGTCTTATGCCAGGGCAATTTACTGCAATTAAATGCATGTGTAGATACTGACCACAGGCACAAATTGCACCCAGTCATCCCAGCCAACTGCGGTCAGACTCCTGCCTGCTGCCTAGTCACATGACTATGCACTTTCAGCACCCTTGTGCCCCAGCCAGCCCCTCGACCACCTGACACCACTACCCAGAGCCCAGGGCTGACCTTGGTGCCCCTTGCCAGCCTGGGCCTGCTCTGCCCCAGCTCAGATTGCTGCTGTTCTGGGTACATGTGTAGACACTGCACCCGGGAGTAGTTTAACTCCACCTCAAATTGTTCTGAAGTTATTGCTTCATGTTAATTGCATGTGTAGACACACTGAAGGAGTAGCAGCATGACCGGATTAGAATATCTACACAAAACATGCTGAAGAGATGCTCACGGGCAGATGAGGTCCTGGGATATTCCAACTGGGAGAAAGTCAGCCCTTCAAAAGGTCCCATGCAAACCCAAAGCCCTATTACAAAAACACAAACAATGCATAGAGCTCTGCATAGGGATGGATATCACACATATATGTCTGGCTCCAAGGCTACTGAAGTCAGTTGAATGACTCCCAGTGATGTCAGTGGGCTTTGGATCAGACCCTAAACCAGTATTTCCCCAACTTGATACCCGAGGCACAAGTTTTTTTGGGGGGGGTGGGGTTGGTTTCTGTTTTTAATTAAAATTGGCAGCACACTTCACTTATACCAGACAAAAGGGGGTGCTAAATTTGGAATATATATATAGATGTATTCCATGTCCCTATCAGAGGAAATTATCCATGTCCTGAGAGGTACTGTAAAAAAAGAAGGAAACCAAATACATATTTCTTTAAGAAAGGGATTAGTCTCTATATCAGTGGTTCTCAACCTTTTTAGCCTCAAGGCTCCCCTCCATAACTGAAATTTCACATCACCCCAGCTGCAAATCACTGGACTAGATCTAAATTCAAAATAGACCTGGATTGGGAGGAGGAGGTGGACAGGGAGCTAAGGCTAAAATAACTGAGAACCACTGATCTAACTGGTGCTACTTAAGGGTGGCCAGGATGGGACCTCATCCTGCTGTGCCCTTCTCTTTCTACCATCTGCCTTCTCCTGACCCCGGGTCTGTAAGTCAGGATGCAAGGGCAGGCTTCACTGTTGAGGCTGCTCCTGCAGGGTCTCACATGCTGGCGACCACCTGCACGGGCCCTCCTGCTAGTCGCAGGTGTGTGGGAGGACTGGAGGGGAGGGTCCAGGCTGCAAAACATGACTTCATCTGTGTGTCTCTCCGCCTGCCCGCTCTCTGCAGTGTGGGGTGACGCAGGGCCTGCCTGGGGCAGAAAGGGTGCAGGGAGACAGCAGCAGCGGTGGGTGTCCCCAAAGAAGCATTTACCTCCTCACACAGGGGATCTCGTGGCACACTAGGGCCCCAGCACATCCTCTGGGAATCGCTGCCTTAAGCAAACACAGAGGTACAAACACAGCATGATTTTTTGATTTTTTGATTTTTTTTTAATTCAAGTCAATGTTGCAGATTTATTTGGAGATTTTTACGGTATTTCCTCAGGTCTTCTCAGCACATCTTAAAATAGGAAATATATTTTCCAAGAGCTGGCTGAGGTGAAACACATTTTTTTTAAAGAGCAGAAATATACCGGGACAGTTTAGGAGTCTAGAAAGACTCAAAGCACCGGGGAAATTTAAAGTCAAGAAGTGCAGAACAAAAAGCCCCAGGAATTGCTAGTGATGTATTAAAGGATTTATATGAAACTTTTATATCCTCTCTTCATCCACAATCTTTGCTAATTACTGCTATTTCCATTACCTATGAGACTTTTTGGCTTAAAAAGGAGAATATGAATTATTTTAGTATTTGGGAGAGCTATTAATATCATGTATTAAATTTGGCTTGGGCAGGTTTAAAATAATTGGTTTGATCTCTATTTAACCATAGCAGTTTCTATACAGTCAGAGTTAGCCTGGAGTAATGACAAGGTTAATCAGGGGTAGTTATTTGAATTGATTTGCTCAATACACCTGGATGTATTTAAGGAATGTGTGCAAGTGTTCTCTGAGTGTTAAAGTATAACAGGAGAGGATGTTTATTGCAATGGGTATCTTTGCTTTTCCCTCCTTCTGGAAGCTGTGGCTAGCATGAAGGCATTTCCTCTGTTGATCTGGACAGTGTATACATATTAAAATGTGATTGATGATTTCTGACCTTTTTTTCTTGAGTTTATAAGGAGAGTAATTTTTAATATTTGGGTAAGGAAGTGAGTTTTCAGTGTAATTGCAGCTCAGTGACTTATTGTGAAGAGAGGCCTGCTTGTCACCAGTCTGGTTGTGCAAGTAGGCTTTCTCTGGCTCACACCTATCTTAGAGCCCCTTTGCAGAAGCAGAGGGGTGAAAAGTGGCTTTGATGCAAGTAAGAACTGAGCCCTTGGCTCTCAGTGGTCCAAGGGATTAAAATGTTTACACCAGAATTGTTTTTCGACTCAAGGTGGAGTTTCTCCTGAAAAATGGCAGTGATTCTTTAAAGTCACATGTCCTCATACTGAAATATTTTGATTCAAGGTGACACTGCACTACAATGGGAGGTGTAAATTAAGTGTTTCATGGCTCCTCTATGTCTAAGCATTCTGGCCACAATACCTCTCCTCAAGCAGCCCTAATCTGCACCAAATATTTTGGGCTGCAGCAAACATATTTTGGGTTTCAATTTTTTTTTTGAAAAACTTTCAGTGGAAAAATTCTCTTTTTTCCAAGGGACTGTATTTACTGGGAAGCTCTCCATATCCAGAACATCACTAATTCTGTACCTGAAGTCAACTGACATCCTTCTCTGCAGTATCAACACAAAGACCAAGAGCAGTATGGGTTGCTGTGTGGCAATTGTATACAGCCTTTGACCTGGTTCTTTCAAGTAAGGAGTCAGCTACGCTGGTGATGTGCAGTGTTAGAGAAGCTTGCTCTGATGTTACTGAAGTGAACTTTTTTGTGGATAAATATAGATTTAGGTCACCAGCAGGAAATTCTCTCAAGAAACACTTTAAACACAGATGCTATTTCCCCTCTTTTAGGTCTACAACTCAGATAAGCTTCCCCTACATTATATTTTAGAGAATGTCATGAGAAGGCGATATGGCATGAATGGTCCACATCGTGATGAACCTCACTTCAACAGCATCCTGCCAATGTTCTGCCACCTGCTGTCAAGGGAAATGTTGACCATGCTGCTAATAGTTAGACTCTATGCAAGACAGCACACAAATATATCAAAAAGCCACAGAATTCTGGCAAGGGCCTAGCCAAGTGACAAGGTCATGCTGAATAATTTCCTTTTGTCCTTAAAAAGATGCCCTGGTAGCAAGACAAGCACTGCCGCAGAGCAATAAAAGAAAGCAAATGGCCCCAAATGGATATTGGCATTTTAATCACAAGACCTAATTCATTATTGAAGTAACCATTTTAATATCATGGCAGGGATGCAATAATCACTCCCCAAGTATTTTATGGCTATTTAACATCGCTCATGATGTCCTACTTTATGGTGACTCTCATATTGCTTTTAATTTTTCATGTTCAATAATGAAGTGTTTCTACTCTATAGGCCAACTTAAGCTCCAAAATAAAGCCAGCCCAAAAAGAAAATAGATAATATAGATTATTGTTGTAAGATGACAAAGATCAATAATAGATTAATATTGTTGTTGGGGCTGGACTCGATGATCTTCTGAGGTCCCTTCCAGCCCTGATGTCTATGAAATCTATTTATGGAATGCAAAGAAAAGCATATTGAAGCTTACCAACCAAGCTCTACTTTGATTATTCTCATGGGAATCTAAAGTAACTCCATTGGTTTGTACATTGGTGTAGGACTAAGAGACAACACAGTATGTTTTGAAGCAACTAATAAGCCTTATTATCTATTGTAGTATATAGGAATGGGGTTGTATCCCCCTAAATAGTTTGAGAGCCCTATTAATGGTCCCCATTGTCTTCTGTTTCAGAAGCCTGGAACCCAGCCAGCACAGCAGGTATAGGTAGCAAGACCATATATTTTTTTTACTTTTCAGGGTTCTGATACCATCCTGGAAGACATTACCTACCTTGTCCAAATTTCAATTAATTTTAGTTGGGACAGGATTAGTAAAAACTGTACTTGTTGTGGGCTTCTCTTCTGCCACAATTTCAGATCTGATCTGACTTGTCACTTGTGCAGCCCAACTGCATTTCTGATAGACTCTACTCCACGTCTTTCAATATAACATTAGGATTTTGCGATGTAAATCAATGTGAACCAGGCAATAAACTGAAAATACTTTCTAGCCATACAAGGTTTTTCACTTGTATCAACATTTAAATATGTTATAAGTTTCCGGAAGTAAGTGATCAGCTCATTTACTTAGAGTATCCCCTTAACACCAATTTAATGTGGTCAGGGCAAACCCTGAAGACTTCTCTTAATTTTTGCTCAGTTCTCAGGGATTTGGACCAATGGTAATCTACAAGGCTATGGTAAGTGGTCTTCAGATCACAATGTTTTCCCTCCCTTTAAATCAGAAGCTTGGTGATGATAAGTGTTCATGCCGTTCCAAGAGAATATTGAAGGCTGACGGTGGCCTGTTGGCCCAAAAAAGTTTGTCAAACACCAATTTAAAACATGTGTTATTGCCATATTGTTCTAATCTGAAGCAGTATAGAATGCTGCTGGCAGTAGTAGACAATGTGACTTTTCTTTTGTTTTTCAACATGTCAGCAAACACCTAGGGACTCCCACTGCAAAAGGTTGTTTTGGGCAGTGAGGGTGGGATATAGGAAAAGTCTGATCCAAAGTTGTACAGGAGGACTTGTGAGTGGATTGAATGTCTCTGCTTAGAATTTATGAACTGCCATCCCTCTTTCCTGGTGAAAGAGTTGACACAGAGGACTTCGATCATCAGGAAGCATCTGGGCAGCCACAACAGAATTCAGAAGGAAGAACAAACCTTCCAGCCATCACCACTTCACTGCTTCCTGGAGAAACAGGTAGGCCAACTGGCAGAAATGTGCCTTAATGGCATTAAATCCATGCAAATAAGCTTCCCAAGGACATCACTGGCGCTTAAAATATTATAATCAGAAAAGTTTTTGCGATAAAATAGTACAAAAAAATAAGATGAGCCCAGAAGTCCAAGCTATAGGCCTAATTCTGTTTCCTCTGAAGTTTTGGGACTTTTTTTTTCATAGAATCTTAGAATAGTAGGACCAGAAGGAACCTGTAAGATCATCAAGTCTGGTCCCCTGCCACAGGCCAGAAGCTATTGGGCTCAGCAAGGTGCTTGTTCGGCCTCCTCTTGAACTCCTCCAAGGATGGCAACTGCACACCACCTCTGCTGGGAGTGTGTTCCAGATTTGAGATACCCTTACAGAAAATAAGTTTGTCCTTATGTCCAGCCTAATTTTTTCCTCAACTAGCTTGTGCCCATTGGACCTCGTCTTCTCAAGGGATGCCTTTCTGAAGAGTTGCTCCCCTAGATCTTGGTGTTTGCCCCTGACATACTGGTAGGTGGCTATTAAGTCACCTCTCAGTCTTCTCTTACTCAGACTGAACAAACCCAGTTCCTGGAGTCTTTCCTCATAGGGCCTATACTCCAAGCCCCTGATCATATGGGTGGCCCTTCTCTGTACCCTTTCAAGCTTATCCACATCCTTCCTGAAGTGTGGTGCCCAGAACTAGACATAATAATTCAGCTGTGGTCTCACCAATGCCAAATAGAGGGGGAGGAGCACCTCTTTGGATCTATGGGCAACTCATCGGCTGATGCACACCTGAGTTCTGTTTGCCCCGCTGGCAACTTCATCGCACTGTTGGCTCATCTCCATCCTCTGGTTGATTGTCACCCCCAGGTCTCTTTCAGATGCAGTGTCAGCCAGGGGACCACCACTCATTGTATAGTTATGATGAGGGTTCTTCCTACCCAGATGAAATGCCCGGCACTTTTCCCTATTGACCCTCATCTGATTGCATTGAGCCCATAGGACCAGCCTGTCAAGGTCATTCTGGATCCTTAACCTGTCCTCAGATGTGCCCACATTTCCCCACAGCTTGGAGTCATCCACAGACTTAATCATTGTGCTTTCCACTTCCTCATCAAAGTCATTAATAAAAATGTTAAAGAGCATGAACCCAAGCACTGATCCCTGGGGGACACCACTCAAGACAGCTTTCCAGGATGAGGCCATCCCATTGATTACAACTCGCTGGGATCGGGCTCTGAGCCAGTTGTCAACCCATTGTAGACTGGTCTAGGCCAGTACCCTCCAACTTAATTAAGATAATTTCATTAGTATCAAAGGTCTTTCTAAAGTCTAGGTAGATGATATCAACCACATCCCACATCCAGCTGGATAGTTACCTGGTCATAGAAGGACACCAGGTTTGTTAGGCATGACCTCCCCTTGACAAAACTATACATCATTCCTATTTCATTTCATTGCAAACAGAATGGTTTTCTGAAGGCCTAATCCTGCAAAGTGCTGAATGCCTCAGGGCAAAATTCACCCCTGGGTAGTGGCCTGTTAGCCTCTTAACACCTCAGAGAAACGCATGTACCTCAACATGCACCTCTACACATAGGGGTTTTTAAATTCAACAAAATGCTGCGTGTCATCAACCCCTTTCAGCAATAGCTGAGGCTGCTCAGGGCCTCTCACAACTGGGTTCTTTGCTAAATTTGTGGGTCTTTCCCAAAATACAGAGCTGGAGGTTTAAAAGGAAAGAAACAGAGAACCATGGTTAAACAGGGAATGTCCCTGTGCTCTGATCATCTATTAACTCCTAGTGTCCTCTGTATATACTGTGGAATTTATAGTGCCTTTATGAGATGGGATGACCTTGTCACACCAGCTGCTCTGTGTGGGCAATGTAATAGCATCCTTATTAGATACAGATACATTCCAGATCCCCTGTAAACTTATTATGCATTTGATTTACAGTTTGCAATCAGAGCTCTGCAATGAAGCGCAAAGCCAAGTTAAATTTGCCCAATCTTGGGTTTTGTTTCCAAGCTGAAACCCAGGCCAGGCCCTTCAAAGGTTTGAATGAAACTGGGCCAAGTTCCAAGTCAGCCTGGGGCAATTTGCAATGCAAATCAAGGTTTCATGCTCAAGCTAAGCAGAACCCGGAGGTTTTGGTTGAATTTCCATGGCCAAAATCTCTGAATAAGGCTTACTTTGAACACTGCATCTGGTTCTCTGCCCCCAAGGCGATAGTAGCAGCCATATCTGCAGCTTTGTGCCCTTGCTCCGCATCAGGCAAAGTAGGATGTCATATCCCCAGTCCAGTGTAGACTCCCTATGGTGCTAAGTGTGTTTGCAAAATATCAAGCTGCTGCCCTCTATAGTCTTGCTGTCAGGACAAATGCCCAGCATGTCTCTTGAACAATGACTTGATTACTTTTTTTGCTGTCATTTGTTTCCCATTGCCATTGTCTCATACAGGTCTTCCTGTCCCTGGACAGCCTGCAGGCTTTGAACTCATGTGGCATATGCTGGAACGTATGCCTTCACACTGCTCTACTTAAAAAGCATCAGATCAAAAGGCAAAGAAGCAGACTGCTAACCTTTTATCAGTTGAAATATTTCCACCTGTGATCACACGATGGCTTCTAGCCCTTGTAAAAGTCCAAGAGGAATTGTCGCAAAACACATATTCAGTAATGTCACTATGCTCATAGCTGCTTTCAGATAGAAAAACACACACAAGAACCACGGAAACATATCCTCTATTCACAATCAGTTCAAATACTGTTTCTTTTATATATGCAACATCCCTGCTGTTGCATAAAACAAAGAACTCTCAACACAGAATCCCATTTAGCTACAGTAGGAAATGTTCACATAAGGTACAGATCAAATATTTGCTTAGGTATTTTATTGCTTCTCAAGAATTTTATTGTCATGGCTATTTCCCAGTGGATCTAAGATCTCATTACAAAGCAAAATAGGTTGGGTGATAAGTTATGACAGTCGTTTTGACTAAAGTTAGGCATAAGTCACAGAAGTCAGATGTGGATTGTGGTCTCAAGCTCTCAACATTTCAGTATTCTGTGCTAGGGTGTTGATTTAATCCATTAGACAAATAAGGGGCTTTTTGCACCAGATGGATCAAGATTAGGTCTCAGAGTCCAAAGTGCTCTAAAGCTGCAGGGTTGTAGATTCTGCAAGCTAAACACGTGTTTTGTCCAGGTAATTTTCATTTCAGGATAGTACTGCATGTGCATGCATCTGTTTTCTAATCTTTCTCTCGCTGAATCTTCCACTAAACTACATATTTGCATGTCAGATTACACTGCCATGGCTGAACTAGTAGAAAGGCTGATATTTGCTGGTTTGAGTATGCTTGAAGAAACCCTTAAAGCTACCCATTGTGCTGAGAGAAAAGAACTCTATCACATCTGAACTCTGCTAAAGAAGAGCCATCCAGTAGCAAAAGGCAACTCAAATCTTTGTTTCAATAATTCACCACACTTTTTTAGAGGTTATAAAAAACATCAAGTATCTTCCCTCCCTTGTTTTCTTGATCCTTTGCATCATTTTACATATCTCCCTATGACATAATCCAAGCTACACTGAAGTCAATGGCAAAACTTCCTAATGGGCCAGGATGTCACTTCTAATGTTTCCAAAAAGTACCAGAACCCTCACAAGCAACACTGTTCATCTACTAATCCCTGCCTCAGTTTGCGGATCCAAGAGGCTGATATCATTCAATTAAAACCCTGGAAATCACCTGACCTTTTAATGCTCATCTCAAGCAAATCTCTGAACTTGTAGATGCTTGTGTCATGACTCACTTCTAAACATCATATCTCATCCAGGCATACCCCAAGATGAAACACCTTTTTAAAGGGCCAGAAGCTAGGGCGGGCAGGGCAGCCATGGGGTGGGGGCTGGGGGAGCGGGCGGGGGTTGCAGGAGCTGGGGGAGCAGGCAGGGGATGAGGGCTGGCAGGGGTCCCCCCATGGTCCTCTCCGCCCTCCTCCAGGCCCCCCTTCCCTGCCCCTAGTATTTACCAGCTTGGAGTCGGCTGCAGCTCCCTGCTGCAGCCACCGGGGACTCCCCAAATCATCAAAGCTCTCTGAATCTTTCCCAAAGATTCAGAGAACATTGAATCTATTCAGACCTTTTAATTGGTCCCCTGATTCTATTTGGATTCAGAGATTCGGCCACTGAATCAGGCCAAATCTCCTCTGAACTGAATCACCACCCGAAGCTTTGCACAGCCCTAGTATCTAGATCCTAATGCCAGCCCACTTTCAACACGAGCTGGGTCAGTGAATCCAGCTGCCAGAGACCAATTTCGACCCATGATCTAGACTCATTTTCTGTGTAACACAACTTCCCCGTAGGAATTTCCTGCCATGGGGGTAATTAACAAGTGAGCCCTATTGCCTCTGAGAATTGACTGAGAGGATGAGTAAGGATGGAGCAGTCCAATTTATGGTATTTCCCCCATCCTACTGATATTAAGATTCTAAGCAGTTGCTAGATCTGTCTACCATATTCAGAGTCTAAAAACAACCTAAGCTACTAATTTTAATGTATGCAAAGTATATAAGAAATGGGCTTTTGAAAGGAGTGAGATTTCACAGAGCAAACTTTGGCTTAGGACTGAATTTCTAGGGCTGAGTTACAAGCCCTCCATTTCATAAGAAACAAGGGGATGCAGCTTTAGTAACACCAAATGTGGAGCCACTATAATTAATGATAGGAAGATGGAAACTTTGAAATTAATCTTTAGGTCTGTATTTTAAGCTTCTTTCATTTGTACCAATTAGAGACATTGCATTTGTAAAGTTAGATATTTTTTCCCATTCATCTTTTTATCTTTTTTCTGTCTGTAGTTTCTTTTACGTTTTCAGCCAGTACGATCTTTACTGCCCCATTTCTTGTTCAGATTACAATAATTTGTCATTGGTGTGCAGACAGTTTTCTAACTACTCCTGTGCTAGAAATAAAAGAACCAGTACTGCTTGGAAGGTTATCTCCAGGGTCCTGCAAAGCACAGAACTATTGAATGGTAAGGCATTAAGGCGGCAAAGAAACCCCCTATAAAGTGACACATAAAACGTAAGCTACCTTGACATCTAAATAGGTACAATCATTGAACCCCCAAACCATTTTAGGATTAAAATCTCATTCAAAAGATGAACAAGGGTGGTTGTAACCACTATTTACTTTTTGTAAGCCTAATTTCAGGGGGTATCCAAATGCCACAATCAAATCAACTGGTTTATTTTCAGGTTAGAAAATGGGTTTTTTGATCCATCCTATTTGCAAAGACCTGTTGGTTCAGTGGAACAATGGCTAGAGCAAGTGTCTGAATCAGGGGTCAAGTTCCAGAGTGTCCAAGGCTGAAACTAAGTCAACAGCCAAGATCTAAAATTCATAATCAAGACAGTATGAAAGATGAAGATTGAGAGATTCTGGTTCTTGACAGCAGCTGGGCAGGTACAGAGAAGGGACTAAGGACAGGAACTAGAGTAAGAGACAGGGCTAAAACAGGATCAAGAAGAAGTGGAGGCTAGGCTGATACAGAAACTCAGGCAAGAACTAGGAGACAAGTCTTGGAGAAGACAGCACCCAAGCCCGGGTGCTAGCCTTTGAAGGACTGAACAGACAAAATTCCTTCTACTAGCTCTGATAACCAGTCAGGTTGCAAAGAGGAGTTATTCACCTCAACTGCAGCTCAAACCAACCTTATCCATGGCTAGTGACCAGGCCCCTTGCATTCTTATGTTTCTTTTATCTCTAGTAAAGTTATGAATAACTGGACTTCAAAGCTAGATGGGAGCACATTATGATGATCTACTCCAAACTACTGCGAAAGAAAGAATGACCAAGGGAGATTCTGCTAAATTTAACCATTTTCAAATCAAGAGGTCTTTAAGACCCCTAAGAGTCTCAAAGGAACTGGCCCAGAAGCTTTTTGAACCTGTAATATTATTTTTTTAAATATCTTGTAGAAGTGGGGAAATTCCAGAAGACTGAATGATTGCCAAGGTATTTAAAAGATTAAAAGGAAGCTCTGGTATCAATCCTGGACAAAAAAAAAAAGAACAGCTAATTCAGCATTCTATCAACAGAGAATTAAAGCAAAAAATATGATTCATACCAGTCAATACCATTTCATGGGCAGCAGATCTTGTCAGACAAAGCTGTTGCCTTTTGTGATGATATTACCAGTATGGTTAATAAAGCAACTATGTTTTATTATATTTTCCCCAAAGCTTTTGACTTAGTACCATATGATATATTGATTACAAAAATTTGAATTATATGACCTTTGTTGCCCACCAAGTCAAGAAAAGTGTCAGACCTGTATACAGCCTTCACTGACCTTCCCTAAGGCCTTTGACTTCATGAATCATGAAGCCTTCCTGAAAGTCCTAGCCAGATTTGGATACCTTGAAAAATACATCAAGGTCCTGAGGCTTTTCCACAATGAGATGACTGCAACCATACTTTGCAGTGGCTTGGGGAGAGATTCATTTGTCATCCAAACTGGGGTCAAGCAAGGATACATCATCACCCCAATTCTGTTCTCCATTTTAATTTGACTGTCATCCTGGTTTTTGTTAAGTGCCTTCTGGAATCAACACTGAAAGGCTTTTCTATCTGGGACATTTTTAGTCAAAAAACAAGTATTTAAAATAAACATCCTTGACCTTCAATATGCTGACAACTGCACCATCCTTGCACACACTGAGAAAAGCCTCCATACTGCACTGGATCTCTTCACAGAAGCCTACTGAACTTTGGGCCCCTCTCTCAACATCAAGAAGACTAAACTGCTCCATCAGACTGCTGCAGGCCATGAATGAGACTCCCCTCCTCAAATTACCATTAAGGAAAAGACCCTGCAGTAGTCAAGCACTTCCCTTACATTGATAGCCACCTCTCTCAGAGAGTGAACATTGATGAAGAGATCCAGCACAGGAAAATGCTTTTCTGTGGTTTTATTGATCTCAGTCTCCAGAAAGACACCAAGATCCAGATCTACAATGCAGTCATTCCCACTCTCTTTTATGGATATGAAACTTGGGTGACTTACTCTTGTCATCTCAAGAGCTTGGAGAGGTATCATCAACTATGACTCCAGAAAATCCACTGCATCAAATGAGAAGATTACTTCACAACCATCAACACCCTTGCTGCAGCCACTGTTACCAGCACCCAGCGATCCTCAAACACCAACTTTGCTGGACTGGACATTGTGCACAGATACCTGATTCCTGACTCTGAAAACTATTGCTCTCCTCCCAGCTTAGTTCCAGCCTGAGATCTTGCAGTGGGCAAAGGAAATGCTACAAGGACACATTGAAGGCATACCTCAAGAAAACAGACACCAGTATCAAGAGCCAGGTGGAGCTGGCTGCTAACTGACTCCAATGGCACTGCAACCACAACTATAGATGATATGTATGTGTTGACAGGTGGGGGGCACAACTCCATATCACCCCCACCCCTGCTGCTGCCGGGCACTGGCTCCAGCCCTGCACCCCACTGTCAGTGCAGAAATCTGGGGGAAAAGTGGGGAGAGGAGGCACGTGCCCCTCCTCCCTAGCAGCCCACTTCAAGGTAGAGCATCTTCCCCTACAAACAGAGAAGAGGAAAGAAAAGAAGAAAAATCCTGGCTTGTAGCCTACTCTCCCCTGCAAAAGACCTACAACTTCTGCGGACACATCTGTACCTCAAAGACTGGACCCTTAAGTCACCTCAAAACCCATCAGCGAACCACAGTAGAGATCAAATCAAGAGATTGCCAGCATGACTAATAGTGATCCCCAGCATATATCCACTGATAGTGCATCAGGTTTGTAGTCACCTCACCGTAGTTGGCTGCCTTTAATCTGCTTGTCTGTACCAATTCCTCCGGTGAAAGACCTGTGTAATGGTTGTGCCACAAGAACACAGAGAGGGAAAAAGTCTAGTCTATGGCTGCAAACAGATATCTCATCTGAGGTGATCCCAACTGATCCCAGTCAAAACGCGGGACAAAAGAGGAGTGGCACAGCGCTTTGCACAGCCCTTACAAGCTGCATTGTTCCTCTGTGGCCAAGCAGAGCACAAAGGCTGACAGGCTCCTTCCTAGAATAATTGGCAAGTAACTTGAATAAGCCATTATTAATGTACAGACATACACAGCACTGTCAGTGTTAGCACATATTATCTTGCATGCTTCACAGGCATTTACAGTGGGACAACGGACTCTGTAATGTCTGTTTATACCCTGCCATGCATTTCCTATCATTAGGAGTTGGAATATTGCAATAGGCAAAGCATTGATATATGTAGAGTAGAGTAGCCCCAATTCAGGAGGAGTCTTAAAGAGTTGCTACCTGTTAAATGCATGGGTAGTCTCACTGAAGTCAAGAGGAAAATGTCCAAAGTTAGGGACATAAAATACGCGTGGTAAAACTACCGCATGAAAACGACAATTTGGCTTGTCTGCACTAGGAATTTAACACCATAATTACCCCCATATTAACAATTCATGTTTTCTCCTTTGAAGGCAAGATCTTAGTGTTAATAGCTGAAATTATTTCCAGCTCCTTCATATTTGATTTTTTTTTCCATTTTAAAATAGCAATCAATAATAGAGGCATGTGATGACATCTGATCACAAAAGATAACCCATTGCACCTAAATACTATTTTTCAGAGGACATAAAGCCCTTTTCAAACTTTGATAAAACCTCCAAAATGATCATATATTCACATATCAAACAAATTGGTTAAATGGAGCAAAGGCACAGAACACATAACAATAGCTTAAGGATACAAAAAATGCATACACGAGTAGCACTTCTAAAAGAAACAATACCTGGGAAAATTAGAGTTACCATGAAACTTAAAACAGCCCCCCAAAATTGAAAAAACACAAATTGCAGTTAAAGTTCTTAAACAACCGTGACTCTGTCCTTGAAGTGGTACCTTATAACAAACATAATTATAAGACAACTTCAACCATCTACAAGACGCCAGAAACACTACAGTGCTGTACTTTTACTTCTACGTGGGTTATAAGAAATAGTCTTTTTACCACTTATAAAATGTTCACAGAAAGAGATGTGCCTAAAAAAAATCCTAGTTAGAGAAGCAGCCAGAGGCACAATGGGACATCTGAGTGCCCTGGGGGGCAGCAGCTCCCAAGATGGTGTCATTGGCCACACACGCTGCCATTGGTACAACAGCAGCCGATCCAGCATTGCAGCTGTTGTTATTTTTGTACATCACTCCTCAGGGTTGGTGCCTGGGACTGGTGCCCCAGTCACCCCCACCTTGTTTTGCTACTGGAACTAGCACCTTGGAGGCCATCATTCCATATCCCTCAATAAAACTCCATGTACAAAGAATGAAACACATGTCAGTAAATACAGGGCTAACATACATACAGACGTATATACAAATTAATCTTGCATCATGGCATAATAGCTCTTCTTTAAAAAAATAAAGATGTGTGCTGGAAAAAAGGAACACCTATACCTAGCATCATAAAGACAGTATAATATCATCTTTAATGTAAGATTTCCTAAAGTGTTTAGATGACATTGGCAAGATGGAAGGAGTCCACTGGCATGGAAACTGAACCAGAACAACTGCTTTCCAAAATCGGAATGGCTATGTGCGGGCCGGGAGCAACCCGAGCCCCTTTTCCGCGTTGCACGCGGGCTGTGGCCAGCAGCCCGGGCACGCCGGGTCGGAGAGGGAAGGCTGTCGAGCTGGAATTAGGCACAAACGCGTATCGGTAGTTTTAAAGATTGTTTACTTACACCGAGATGGCAGTGGTGCAGGCTGAAAACTTGATTGAGTTGCAGTTACAGACAGACAACACAGACGGTCTCGTGGAGGTTGCTAGGCTCCACGGTGCAGAGCTCCAGATGCTCTGGGTGAACGAGCCACCAAAATAGAAATAGTAGATACGTCTTATAAAAGTCGCGCTCGAAGACGGGAAGAGGTGGGCGGTGGATCAGGCCGCCAAGCTCCTCTGGATCTCACACAGGGTTTCTATTACCCTGCCGTGTACCCAGAGTCCCCACGAGATGGATGTGGAGTCCTCTTCGGCTTGGGTGGAAACTGCTCAAGCCTTTTATACGGCTAACAGGCCAATCACTAGCCACCACGTGTGAATAATTTAGCACTAGCCAATCACGGGGAACAAATTTGCATACCGGTAGCGGGAACTTTTTGCACCGTGTATTCCTCTTGCAACTCGAGCAATGCACTCTGCAAAAGAAGCTGCAGAAAAGGCGGGAAACTGGTCCCTGCACCGGGGTTTCCTCTGCAACAGGAAACACTCCCGTGCAATGCTCTGCAACTCGGCGGGGATAATTCTGGTGCCGAAGCACACACACAATCATGCCTTTTGGGTCATGACAGGCTACACCCTATTTGTTGGACTTCTGATAAGATATGGCCATAATTCAGTAAAGGGTCTAGGAGCCTGCCCTTCTTAAGTCAGGTCCCCTTCTCAGACTGGACTATTACTGGATAACTAAGGCTCTTTTTCATGAAAGTTGGGGATGTGGGTTTGACTCTTCTCAGGTGGAATGGGGAATTAAACCAAAGCTTTCCAGAGACAAATGTTTTCACTACCAGGCAATTACAAGAAAGACTGGCAAGCACCATTTCTTCCTGTGGCAACTGTGTTTTAAATGAAAGCGGCCTCAGTTGCATTTTGTAAGGATCCTGGCAGTGCTCAGTAGGCATGTTTTGAGGGTACTGACTGGACCATGCTCCTCAGCACCTCATTTTTGGATCCTGATTAGTCTTAGGCATGAGCAAGGCAAGGCACTGAGCTGTTCAGACTGGGGCAATTGTAGGTATACACAGAGGCACAACTCTAGACAACTGGGAAACTTTTTAATGTCAAAAACTGAGGCACCAGCTAAGTTTAGATTTTTTCATAATTATGTGGCATCTGTGTGGGTGGCTTTTGGATTGCAGTTTTTAAATGCAGTTAAGACAAGGTTCTCTGGGTGAATCTGATATCGTTTATTAGATCAACTTAAACAGTTGGAAACATTTTTCTTAGTAAGCTTTTGGGTTTAAAAACCCTTCATCAGGCTGAAAAAGCACCTGCAGTTGGTATGTGTACTTCCTGGATGGAATGAATAGTAAAGAGGCCAGAGGCTGGTGTGCATGCAAGATAGGCAGTCAGTGAAGATGTAAATTGAGGAGTCAATGGGTGAGAAACAGGCGGGGGCCGGGGGAGGGAAAGGGGGATGAATGTAGCAGGTAAATAGTGGAGAGATACCTGGCTGGTCAGATATGAGGCAGGTTATAAATTGTCATAAATCCAATGTCTATATTTAGTCCATGATTTTTTGTATCCAGGAGGCTGATGAATTGAAGTTCACAGGCTTGTCTGTGAAAAATGTTTTATAAGTTCCTTTTGAGGATCAGGCCTGAGAGACTGGAGAGAGAATGGTTTTCTTGAGAGAAATGTGCCCCTTTATTATTCATTCCATCCAAGAAGAGCACACACCAACTGCAGATGCTTCCTCAGCCTGATGAAGGGTTTTTAAACCCAAAAGCTTGCTAAGAGATTTTTTTTCCAACTATTTAAGTTTGTCTAATAAAAGATATCAGATTCACCCAAGGAACCTTGTCTGCCTATGTCCTTAGACCAACATGGCTACAACCTACACCCCTGTAAATGCAGTTAAGTCTGCCTAAGTGCTGTACTGGATCTAGCCCATAGTCTAGGTCAGGGAGTCAGCAATCTTTTACCGACAACAGGACACATCTTCCAACCTAGCCACTTCCACAGGCTGCCCATCCCCTGCTGCCACCCCAACTCTCTCTCTCCCCCTAATGCAGTCTCTGCCAAAAACTGTGACACCAGAAACATGATGAGCAACAATTTGGAGAGGCTAATTCAGTGACAGGGGAGAGAGCAGCCCTCTGCGCAGAGCAGAGGCTGATGGAACAGCAGCAGAGGATCAGCACACTGTTAGTAAAACGTGGACTGGAACAAACCTTCACAGGCCAGGTTCAATTGGGCTCACAGGCCATAGGTTGCCTCTCCTGGGTCTAGGTTATGCATGATCAATTTGGGTCTGGCAATCACTCTGGAAGTGGGTCATGAATAGCTGTCAGGGGTTTGTGGCCACCCTGCCATTTTGAGATGGCTAAAAGGGAGGGGGATTGCAGATGGACATGTACTATCATCACCAGGGCCAGCTGCTGTATCTCTCAAGGTTTGGTCCCCCACACCTCTGCACAGGGTTACAGTTCAGCTTGAGCTATAGAGACCCAATGAGACCCACTTCTAAAACCTTTGTTTCTCTTTGCAGTGAGTATCTAGACCTGTGCTTTGCAATACATTTCATACTGAGACACTCCATATCAGAAGCCCTTCCAGAAACTCGTTCCCATTTGGCTGGGATCTGACTCCCATTTACCCCTATGAGAAGGGGTACCCCACCCAAGGTATTGCAAACCCCAGACTAAGAACCCATGATCTAAATATTGGATCATTCTAATGTCTATGTCTTCCTTTGCAGCCATATGAACCATGCAACAAGTTTTCAAAAAACTGCTTTCAAATTTATGCTGTCATTGCCAGTGCAATTTACTGTGAGCACAGACGTGAGCATGTAGGCTTATATGAGTACAAAGGTGTTGTTAGGCATCTAAATGCTATAATTTGTGTCTGCAGTTGACTTCATCCACAGTGGATTGAACATGCAATAATTACAGATTGGTGAAGGCCTCTGTAAATATCTGTACGTACTACACGTACTGATACGATGATTGGAGTGCCAGTCTGGCTTATAGAAGACTTGAAGTCATTTCTTTCTTCTCCTACAGACTCTGTTCATGTCCCTTGGTTCCTTTGTAAGCCAGTTCCCCACCTGTAAAATGGGGATAATAATATTGACATCCTTTGCTATGCATACTGAGGTCTACTCTTAAAAACTCTTATCTAATAGCTAGCTAGGTATTTACCCTTTCTTTCCCTCTCTTAGCACACATGTTGGTGCATGAAGCTATCTAAAACATTATCAGTAATCACTGGAGTTTTCCTTTAAATGATTTTCAGCAGGGAAAATACCCAAGGAAAGTGACAGGCTCATAACAGAATCCAAACACCATCATTTATCACATAGGTTAAGCGTGGTGCATACAGACAGGCTTAACAAGCACCTCTCCCATACTGATGAGATGAGCCCTGAATACAAGGACAAAACAAATGATACGACAGATGTATTTCCCATAATCCCAGACATAAAGCTAGGATGTGCAAAGGTGGTGAGCACACAGAAATGGAAGCCAAGCCCCCCTTATATGCCAAAACTCATGGAGAATTAGCCCCAACACTGTTTTAAAATACATCTACAAGCCTATTTCTCCTGGAACAACCTCACAGGGGATTATGGAAGAGCATCCATAACACTCATTTCCCTCCTCAGCAAGCCTTTGTGCTCTTTGCACCATCAGGTGTAGGGGAAGATGGATGACATTTGAAAAGCATTGGTCAGAAGTGACAGGAAGAGAGATCAGGGGGCCATCTGTTGCCAACTGGAGACATCAACTGAACAAAGAGGGAGTGAGAGCTGATTTCTGGGACCATCCTGGAAATCCCAGGGAAACAGCAGCATTCATCAATCACCAAACACAGCATAGCAAAGCAAATTTCTATATCTGTCCTGAACCAGAGAGCAACCTAGCCTTGTGTGCAGGCAAAACACTATGGCAAAGGTTTTCCTAAGGCTCTGTTCTTGAGAGGTAAACAAGAGTTTCTTTCCTCACCTCCTAATGAGGTGGATATTTGGTATAAACATACATGGTATATTGGGAATAGTATCACATTGCAAGACCACATGGCAGGTTTCCAAACTTCTGGGGTTTCAACTCTGGGGCCCCTTTTAATGTCCCATAGGAATTATGTGACAAAAATCCTGAGGAATGCTAAGAAGATTTAGTAGTATATAGATAAAGTCAGGTATATTCATCTCAGACTCCAGTGGAATTATATACAACCAAGAAGGAACGTGGAGCAATGCTTTCCAGGCATGTTGGAGGAACCATGTTAAACATGTCCAGGGGATTCAAAGATAGTGTTTAAGGCTAGGGACAGACATTCAAAAAGCCTGAGACTGAATTGATTCAACCTTTGCAAGTTAGTTTAACCTGACTAGGCTGAACCATTTTCCAACCATACAAACAATCCCTCTGGACTGAGGAAATTCAGGCACATGCCAGCAGTGGCTCAGGCTGGAAGCCAGAGGGAGCTAGAGCAGCCCTCCCTGCCCTTGCAGAGCTGAGCTTGGGGGGGGAGAGGGCAGGCTACAGTAGGGCTCTGATTAGGGAGGGGTGTAAACCCCCACCCTGCCTGCAGTCCCAGACTTTTCCGTGCTGGCTGCTCAAGGGATCATAGTGTTGCTAGCCCCCAGCCAGCACTAAGGCAAATGGGGAGCATGCAGTGCATGCATCTGTTGATGATACCAAGCTTTTCACTCTCCCTCCCTGTTTCTGTATACTGTCTGCAGCAAACTGACAGGCAAGCAAGCTGGGGTTGTGGGGGTTGATAACCCTGTTTATCACCCTTATCTCAGTGTTTATTGCCCCATTAAGACTGTTGATTCTACTTGTTGATTCAGCGTGGACCCAGCATGTGGTCTGTTAGCTAATACACAGACACCTCCTCAGCAAGGCAGAGGGGAGGGCAGGGATTCCTGATTAGCAGGGAGCCATGAGGGGGAGGAGGGAAGCAAACAGCTCTTAAACAGGGTTTCCAAGGAAGGACATTAAGCTACCTGTTAATTAGCTCTGTCCTCTCCCACAACACAGATTGTAGCCAGCATGTGGTCTGCTAGCTAATGCTGAGGTGTCTGTGAGGGATGGGGGTGGGGAATACCTGCTTAGCACAGAGTGGGGAGAGGAGAGGGAAGCAGAAGACAGGCAGATGCCTGAAGAGACTACGGAGCTGCAGCCAGCGGACAGAGAGTCCTGCCCAGTCCAGAAAGCATGTTGGGATGCCGGGGGAGTCTGGTTTATCTTAAACCAACAAGGGGTCTGGGACAGACATTGCATAAACCGGTTTGAGCCAAATCAGTTAAACCTGGTTGAATGTAGTATCAGACTTATCTCAAACCAGTTTCAGCCATTTTCAAACTGGTTTATGTGTACTGAACATCTATTCTGTTACAGGTTTAAACTAGTTTCTGATCATTTAAACTGGTTTATGTGTAATGTCTGCCCCTAGCCTAAGAGACAGTTGAAGCACGTGTTAAAACTGTATAACAGTTAATATGCTGTGATGAGTAAGGGAATATATTCATTGTATTGACTGAAGAGATATGAAGATATGTTACTAAAAGGTACAGATTGATAACACAGTTGCAACTGACAACATAAAGGAGAGGTGCATGCTTCTCCTAGCCAGCAGGCCCATCCCTGATAGCGATTCAAAGGTGATAGAGGCTTCACTTTGCTTCAGTCTGCAGCCTGTCTGCCAAGTTGGTACAGCTTATTAGCCTATGGCTAGATGTCAGGGCAGTTAACTTCTGCAAAGCCTCCTGTTCTGGTTCCTGCTACAAGCTGAATTGAGTGCACAGCACTGATGTTATCAGGACCTCTGAATAACTTCAAGTAGCAAACATGAAAGGGGGAAGGGGGGGAATAAGAAATAACTGGTACTTACAAGCAGGCAGGATTAGCCGAAAGTTAACGACTTTCCTCAGGACTCCTCATCTTTTATGTTATGTGTAGGAAAGGTCTAGCCCTCCGGCTGATTATCCCCTCTCACATTAACTTCCTGGGACTTCAGTTTCTTTTCTCTGCACCCTTTTTTAAGGGCTTCTTATTACTGGTTTTGAAGGAATCTACCAGATAAAACTATCTGGAATCCACTGGGGCAGTGCGCATGAGAATGGCCTAGCTAATCGGCGTGCTTGCCCCATGCAGCCATCTCTTGCTGTAGGACAATGCTAGAGTTATGCATACTCATAACCCTTTGCAGTGTTTTCCTTCTGTTTCCTGTTTGTGACAGGGTCAGAAAACAGGCTGTGACACACAGTAAGTCCTACTGGGAATGCTAAGTGTCCAGGAACTGTAGCACCAAGAGAGAGAGAGACACTCTGGTTGGGCCAACAGGAACTTCCTGGTGTGCCAGCATAGCAACAGTGCTAGATCCCAGAACCTTGTAAAGCTAGTAGCAAGATTGTTACACCTGTAGAGTAAATAGTTCTATAAGTTCCTGTACATAATACAGAGTTGTTGCACACTACAGGCCTCATCAAGTTGCTATACAAGTCACTTCCTGTTGCTCCAGTGGAATGGGAAAGAGGGCTGGATTGTCCTTCTTCGCACTTTCCTTACACAAGAGGAAGGTAGGGACATGGATATTCCAAAAGACTACAGGCAAGAACACGTGTCATTAGGAGGAAGTGGGAGAGGGTGTCAGATAGAGGGAAAGGAGTCAGACACTAGAAAAATGCTTTGGACAGAGCGTAAGGCAAGGGGCAGTGTGCCAGACCTCTTGGAGATGCATGCTCTATCATACCTGACCCTCAAAGTCAATCAGGGCAGACTGGTTGGTTGCCAGAGGCTGGAGAATGAGCCTTCAGTGATGAATAAAAATAAATATTTTCCTGCAGGTGACCAGCAGCTCATTGATACGGATTTGCTGGGTTTCAGTGCAGTTCCTAGTGATCAGCTGATGGTTGATGCAACAGATTAGCATGGTTGCCAGCAGTCCTCAACTCCAGCAAACTCATCAGCACCCAGCAGTAAGTGAGGTTTCCAGCAGAGCTCCCTCCGATGTGGACTAGGGTACACATACAAGGTAGACCACAATACTGCTGCTTATGTTGTTCCATATCCTTCTCCAAAGCTATATGCCTGGGGCATTACACTAGCACCAAGATTCCCTTTCTAAAAAAAACAACTGTTTTTTAAATCAATAGCCAGTTGGTATGGGACATACTCACAAGTCGTAGGCCCTGATGCAGCCCCTGTGCTGTAGCGATGAAGTCTGGTCCCTGGGGCAAAGCCCAGAGCAGCAACCTGCCCTCACCCCGCACACAGATCTGGGGGCACATGCCCCCCCTATACCTGCCTGGGAGTGTGTGCAGAAGTGGAAGCCATCTTTCCCCAGTCTCCATGCCCCCCAGATGAACTGCTCGTGACTTCATCCTGCGCCCTGCCCTGGCTCGGCAGTGCCTGTTGGTGCCCCTTTGCTTTGGTGCCCAGGGTGGTTGCCCTACTCACCTCTCCCCACCTTGCTACGGTACTGTGCAGCCCGTCTGCATACAAGCAATGAGGAGTTTTTTTAGTGACTTATTATCCAATTTGTTAATGCAATATGCTAATTGGTAGCAGAGGGTAAAAACTGCTCCAGGGATTTCTAGTATCCCTGCTAATATTTCACACATTACAGTTTCCCAGCATCTTTCATTATCACAGTTTGTGTAGCAAATAATGGCTCTCCCTCAACACATTAGCCTGCCTTTATTCAATGCAGGGCTTTATACACAGGAATTTTGTTGCTACAAAAAATCTCTCATTCCTCTTAATGCCATTCCCATCAGCAAATGTGGGCTGACACCTCATTTTTGTTCCAATTCATACTAAAAATTTATTTTGGCTTATTCTCTGTTTGTTTAAATTTTGACATTTAAGAGCAATTTGATTATGTCAAGCAAGCCTTTGGGGTTTCAGATCATGCAGATTTCCCAGTGGTGGAATCCCAATAGCAAATAAGCAGAATCTCTCCATGCCACAGGAAAGCAGGTATTTATAATAGTAGAGCAAAAATTGTTCTTTCATGTAGAGGCCACAAGCCAGATTCTAAATCCACACAATAGCGAGCTTCAGATTTCTCTCTCAATGCAAGTGTGGCAGTTTGGTACTATATCACTTAATAACTTTTGCCTCTGTGGTAAGCTGTTTGACTGAAGAGCAACAGTAAGGAAGTGTTCAAGGATGGTGCGATGGTCCTGAGTATTTTCATTGTGGGCAGACAAGGTAAGGAGTGATTTCAGTTCCTAAGAAAACAAGTTCAGAGTTGGTAAAAGAATGTAGGGGGCAAAGAAAGCTCTTGGTTAGTTTTTTTTTCTACTATTCTTCTCTGAATTTCAAATATTAGGTTGGGACCAGAAGCTCCTAATACATCTGGCAACAGCATTGGCTATGCCATCATGCTTCACCATGACAAGCAAGCAGACCTTCCTTCTATTCCCATTTAGGCTTTCCTTCTAAGGGAGAATGTAGCTCCCACCTCCTTACTCCACCCCTTTGATTCCTGCTCCACCCAAAGTTTAAAACCAACTGCCTGGCAGTGGCAGCAGCATTTCTTGTCAGGCAGTGCTGGGGGAGTCAACTGACTTCATAGCTCATTATAACCTACTTGATCCCTTCTAAACTCTTCATTCCACAGGTGTTAACAATCGTCATCTTTAGTGGTCTTGGGGCACTTGTATACGTGACGGGGTTTAGTCCTTAGGGTTGCATTCTATGCCCCCTAAATTGAAACAGTGGGTTTTTAATTGAAACCCACCATTTCAATTTAGGGGTTTTATTTTTCCATCTCTGTTATGGCGAGGGACCCACTCCCCTTTTTTTTCCTCAGCAGAGTCTGCTCACAGCCAGGAGATGAATTGTTGGCAGGTCAAGTAGTCCAAGTTATGGGGAGCTCCAGTCTTTCCCTCCATGGTGGCAGCACCCCACCAGAGCCACCTAGGTGGGCTGCTAGTGGGCCGGGTGCTGCCCCAGCTCAGAGGCAGCACGTGGCCTGATCCAACTCTTCCCCAAACCCGAGCTTGGGCAGCAGCTGACCCACTAGCAACCTACCTGGATAGGTCCAGGGGGCACCACTGCCATGGAGGGAATGACTGGGGCCTCCCAACAACTCAGGAACCACTTGGTCCTCTGGCAGCTTGTCCTCTAGCTGTGGGAGAGGTGGGCGGGCTCCAGAGAAAAAAAAAATAGGATCAGGCCCCTTGCCACTTCTGCCTCCAGCAGGTGCTTGCTGAAGGCAGAAACAGCAAGGGCACAATCTTTTTTTTCTGTAGAGCCTGCCTGCCTCTCCTGTGGCTGGGGCTGGGGGGAGGGGGGAGCTGACTAATAGCTACAATGAATCATTGCAAACTAAACTGCATATGGGTGTAGTTTAGTTTGCAATGATGCAAACTCATTTAAAACCCCCACAACCCTTGCACATGTACAGTGTGATGCCATTAAGCCACACAAAGTGACATTTTCATCACATGTACATGGTAACGGCGTCATGTGTACAAGGACCCTTGATGTTGCACCAACTAAGATCTCCTTTGTTCTGCAATTCTTCAGTCTGTTAGCTGCCCCTGGTAATGAAACGCCTGTTTCACAGCCTTGCAGAGTGTTTAAAATTCATTCCAATTAAGTTATTTCTTTTTTTTTTGCTTCAATCTTAAGCTGAATCATACAGCCCTATGCCACTAGCATATTAGCAAAGCTTCTAGTTTATTTTTAACTGGTGAAAAATGTGCTGTGTTATATTTGATGATGCACCCCACTATGCACCCACCTTTTCAAAATTCTAGAACCATCAATAGCTCTTAGCAAGTAGTATCATGGTTTTCTGAGTGTCCTCCCACTATGTACTCACTGCATTAGTGAATATGACAGTGTTGGTATCTATAAACACACAGGAAACAGATGGTATTCAAAAAGCATTGAAGTATTACTGTAGAAACATTCTACAGAGCAAAGGCCTGCCAAACTTTCTTCTTTCTCAATCACCAGTTCTCAGTAAAATGGGAATTCAGCTAATTCCCTAGAAGTATGACCAGCAGAAAGTTGGCCCCCACCAATGCAAACCATTCATCAATGTATGTTATATATCCACTTCTATACAAGACAGATCATCAGCAATAACTTATAGCCAAGGATGACTGCCTTCCATGATTATCTTATCTTTAGGTCCAAAGATGGCTGATAAGACCTATCCGTTGCAGCTTGGGAAACATGTTTCTGTGTGGGGTGGGTGGCTCTGGGTTTTTGGTTTGGTTCACAACACACTGTTTTTGCTGCTCCTGTTATGATTGTGACATTTCAAAGTACTAAGATCCTTGCAGCAGACTCTTCCTCCATTTGCGGCAGTCCTGGGCAATAGTCTCCCATAAGCCAATATCAATGTTGCATTTTTTCCAACTTGGCCTTGAGGACGTCCTTGAAGTGCTTTCTCTACCCTCCTCTTGAGCGTACACTGAAGACACAAGGGGGAGATGAATCTATCACAGTGGTTAGCAGGATCCATCTTGCACGATTTCTAAATCAAGCTATCAAGATGTGTGCTTGTTTTAGCTCTGGAGCTCTCCCATTCGATCCTTGTGGCAAGATGGCAGTCAGCACTCCAGCACATTTCTCAGCACCATACAGTCTAGATTCCATCTCAGCTCTCTAGTCTAGAGGGTGAAAAGATTTTGGGTGCTAACTTGTTGTGGAAACAGGCTCTTGACTAGAAAGGGACCCGAGCTACAAAGCTGAGATCAAAATCATCTAGATCCAGCATTTCCCGGTGTTTTGCATCCACAGGTTTGCTTCAAGCCATGTCAAATTCTCAGCGATTCTACATGGACTGGAGAACTCTATAAATAACAAAACAAGTGGATTGGAATGACATAATCAGTGACACACTCCAATTTGGAGAGAGACCTGAAATACATTTTTATGTTGCTATTTTTCCCCTTAATAAAAATTAAACTATAAAAAACAGGACTGATATTCTTGAACTCTGTGGTTCTGTTTGAGCTGCTGGAGTATTCTTTTTCAAGCTTCTTTCTACACAATTCCCACATGGCAAAGCAGCATTACAGTCAAAATTAAGTAATCCTTTGATAAAGTGCAGTCATTTATTTGAAAAGTGTAGTCTTGCCATTAAAATGCAAATGAAATGAGTGCTAATATATTAACTTTGGATAGGAATCGAAATGGTTTATGACAAGTGTGCTTTCATGTGGAATATAGTTAAGTGATAACGGTGGGTGCTTAAGAGACAGTAATATCTAGACGTAAATGTTTGTTTATTGAAGATATTAATGAAGGACAGTCCTTAAAGCTTATGATTCTTTCTACATCTCATCTTTCCTGAGTCTTTCCTTAGATCCCTATTCTATGACTGAGGTTTTTTAAAGAGGCGGCTGACCAAAAAATTCTTCTTTGATGAATGATCTGAGATAGCTGAAGTACACACAAAAACCAAAATATGCGTAATGACATCTTTTGAAGAACATCCTATTTCTTTCACAACCCTTCCTGCCTTCATTCTAATACCATAAGTGTTCCAGTTAGCCAGGGAGGCTTAATAGGGATTCAGAGACAAATGTGAACCTTGATCCATCTCATTCATAGCTAGGAATTGCACTGGCCTTTGGGAATGCAACCAACATTAGCAAAATACTCAGGGGGAATCTCCTCTCATCCCTGTAACATTGTGCGATATAAAAGCTGCACTAGGGAAAGGAATACTGAGGCTTATTGGCATTGTACATGACATCAACTTCCTGTACATTTAGGAGACTCCATGGTTAGAAGAGAACATTACATCATATGGTTTGGCCTCCTTAACAGTACAGGCTACATAAATTCATTCAGTAATTC
>NW_005842419.1:510817-516334 GCF_000455745.1 Alligator sinensis
CAGGAGAAGCGTGCCTGCCTGGCCAGCAGACACACTCTCTTAACTGTAAATCAGCAGCCTCCTCTGATTGGCTGAAGAGTTTATAAAAGGGACAGCGCGCTAAAGCGCAGGGTCCCGGGTTCCACACAAGCCCTCGGATAGGACTGATCACCCTGTCCAGGAATCCGTGTCCCCATGGACGAATAGTCATATGAATAGTCATACACATACGAATAGTCACGCTCTGGCTATTATTTCACCGAACAGTGAGCTCTCCATCCGCACGTACATCGGAAAAAGCAATTGCTATCTCCTACCTGTCATCTTTAACTACTGCTTCACCACTGTCGTTTTGTTGTGTAACCACTGTTGAAATCTTACTGTAAGTAAACGTTAAGTTCAATTTTACTATCTTCCAACTGAGTCAGTGTCCCTTTCATCCCCGGCCTGTCCGCAAGGCGGGTTGGTCGTCCACCCGCCCCCCCGGTTCAACTGGTAAACCGCCTGGTGAGTGCTGCGGTTGCCAACAGTGCCCAACTAAATCACCTCTTCCAGAGAGAGATCCAGCTTCGATCTGAAGACAAGGGATGAGGAACTTCCCTGTGGAGTTCATTCCAGCAGTAAATCACCCAATGGTAGAAATTTGAGTTTAGTACTAATATGAATGTATCTGGTTGCATCTTCCAGCCATTGGTTCTTCTGGCACTTTCTTCTACTACAGGGGTGTCCAACTTCTTAGCAGCTAGGAGCCGCACCTCACAGGAACCACACCCACAGGGGCATCCCCACACTGTTGCACCATGCACACAGGTGGAAGTCCCCACCACTGCACCACGTGTGCAGGCAGACATTAGCTGTGGATGTAGCAACAGAAGTTATCATTTACAGATGCTCCCTAATAGAAGACTAAGTGAGTTGGGAATTGGGAGATAGGCCCTCAGTTAGGTAGAAAGACCAAGGGTTTGTGGATATTGCCTGCTGCTCTACAAAAAGTTCATTGTTTAGTCCTTTTCATTCACATATGCGTGTGTTCACTGAACCTAGTATTTGCTAAGTGGGCTCCCACCTACACCATGCTACAAGTTCCCTGGGCACTGTAGGCTGCATTGAGCCATGTTGCCTTGCTCTGCCTCCTCTCCCCCTCCCCACCGTGGCAGGGGCAGAAAGTGAACCCCAGAGAAGGGGAGAGAGGCAGGAGGCCCCAGCTGTAACAACAGTTGGAAGTGATGAGAGCAATGGCCTGGAAGAGCCCAGGGACTACAGACTGTGCTCTCTCCAACCTTCACTGATAATGGTGCAGGCTCCTTACTTTCCAAGCAGACACAGAAACAGGCTTTTCCTAGAGTGTAATGCAACAAAATGAAGAATCAAAAGATATTTTGTAGCCTTGAGCATTATTTGCCTCATTCTTTTATGCCAGAGTTGACCCATCAGTGAAGACATTTATACAGTGATTTGATAGTATGAAAGACTTTAACACCCACAATACACTCCCAGATACTGTCTTGGTGCCCTAAATTCTTCCCTATACTGAATTAAAGACAAATCTTTACTACAGTATGTGGCGGACTTACCTGCTCGAGTCCCAACCACATCCCGGGCCAAGAATTCTTAATTCTGATTGGTGGAGCCCATCCACCAATTGAGGAAGAGTTGGGAAGAGCAGGCACCACTCCTTCCCCAAAAGGAGGGGGTGAGGAGCACCTGGACATAATTGGGACCTGCAAACTGCGGGTCTGCTGGACTTCAGGGGATTGAGCCCCCTGAGGGAATAAAAGGAATGGCATGAGCCACATGAGGCAGACGTGGCATGGGATGGCAAGGAGAGAGGAGCTCTGGAAAAGACCTTCATCAGGACCCCGCCTGAGCCTCAACGGAGTGCAGATCAGCGCACAGTGCTCAGGCTTTGGGAGCCGCTCGAGGAGGCTTGAGCCTGCAAACCTGGCAAGTGGCTGGGTGGGCCGGTGCATGGATCAGAGCACAGAGGAGCTGACCCTGAGAGCAGCTTGATGTTGCTCAGCGCCCATATGGTGCACAGGTTGGTGCATGGAGAGCCAGCCCTGGGAGCAGCTTGAGGCTGCTCACGTTAGCCCTGGCTCTACGCCGGGTAGCCGGAATCCTGCAGTGTGGCTCAGCATTAAACTGAGCAGGGCCCAGGAAGGGGAAAGACCCCCAGGGTGAAGCCAGGGAACCAGAGCCAGTGAGGGCTCAAGTCCCATAGGAACTCCCTGGGTACCCAGCATGGGGCACAGAGCCCAAAGGGAAAGACCCCAGCTTGAGGCCAATGGCCCCAGGAGGCCTGAAATGGTACAGGGGACCCAGAGGCCAAATCGACGACCCCCATGGAAGGACCATGGGTTACCGGGAACTCAGGTCCCGCATGGGGAGGCACTCCCAGGCAAGGGACCCTGAGAGGAGTGGGCAGAGGGAAAGCCCCATACCGCCCCTCAGAGTAGGAGGAGAAGTTACCCCAAATACACACTGAGGAGGATTCTGAGACACCCAAGGGTGCACAGAAGAAGACCCTAGCCCACTTGAGGGACTAAGTTGGTTGGACCCAGATAGGTGCATCTAATATCTGGTACAGTTACGCTTCATATTTTGTATCTATTGCTATTGTTGGTTTGGATATAGTCATGAATGTGTTATATACAGTTGGGTATGTTAATTCTGTATAATGGGCTCTGTAAGGGTGTCTTTACTGGCTAACCCACTTGTGGTATAGACCTGCTGGGCTGACTGTTCCAGGATCCACTCGTCTTCTGGGCCTGGGGCATGGGTACTTACCTGAATGTCCTCCCTGGGGCAGACTTCCTCATGCTAAGGGACCTTTATATGTAAATTTGCATCTATACCTGTACCTGTATCCATTTTAAGGAGTTTTATATATAAATGTTTACAATTCAATAAATTGTATATAGTCAAGAACTGTGGCCTGAGCTAACTCTATACAGGAAAGAGGGATCTGCCCTAAATTCCGGCATTCGTCTCACAGCACCCCCTCCTGCCTACCCATCCCATCCAATTGAGGATAGGGCACACCCTTGGGTGTACCCGGGTTACAAGTAAGTACAGTTAACTCCTTGTTTAACATTGCAGTTACGTTCTTGAAAAATGTGTGACTTTAAGTGAAATGATGTTAAGCAAATCCAATTACATCAGAGTAGTTACCTACTAGCAGGCAGCATCCAAAGAATGTTATAACCGAACATTGCGCAACTTTAAACGAGTATGTTCTCTAATAGATCAGCAACATAATAACAAAACGATGTTAACTGGGATGACATTAAGTGAGTACCTGTATATTATTCAATGAAATTCACCCAGGGTGCTGGACACCCCCTACAGAAAGAGAGCACATGTTCAGTAGGTTGTGCTTTGGCTTGGCACATCGTCAGCCCTTTATACATGTATTGTGGGGAGGCCCATGTCACAAAATTATAAATCTGCAAAAAATCCAAGAATAACAAATGTCAGACAGAGGAGAAAGAGCTTCTCAGTTTTAGCTCAGAAGCCTAGTGGTTTGGACATTCACCCAGGAAGCAGGAGACCTAGGATACAGTCTCCCAACTCACCAGGAGGGATTTTGAACTTACATCTCCCTAACTTTCGAGTGCTCTAACCACCAGGATTAAGTATTGTCCAGTCTCCTTTTGAACCTGGCTCTTTAGGCAGCCAAGAGAGGGAGATGTGGGGGGAACGTAGGAAGAAGAGAGCAAGCTTGGGGCTTGGCTCAGTCAGATATTTACTCCTCCTAGATTCTAGCCCAGGGGTGGGCAATTATTTCAGCTAGAGAGCCACTTAATGAGTTTTGGTAAGCTGCTGAAGGCCACAAGGGTAGCCCCACACCTTGACAGGTGCCCCACCCCTAGTCACCATCTTGGGACCCAAAGTCCCACCCCTAACCCTTGCCACTGGAAGTCCCTCTCCTTGTCCTAGAAGTACTCCTTTTGGAAGAGGAGGGGTGGAGTGAGGGGAAGTGCCACCTTGGAACCAAAAAAAACCCCCAAAACAAATCATATACCAAAAATCAAACATCTACTATAACATATTTTAATTTTATTTCAAAACAAGGTTTTGTCCTGATTTATGTGTATTTGCATACTGTATATAGAGCAATTGCATAATAGCTCAAAATAGTTTTACTCTTGTATACTGTGTGTGTGGAGGAGTAGTGGGGTGTATGTGGGAGGTGTGTGGTTGGGGGAGTGTGTGGTTGGAGGGTGGATGTATGTGTGGGTATGGTGGGGTGTGTGGGAAGGTGTTGAGTTTGTGCATGGGTATGGTGGGTAGGTACGGGAGGTGGGTGTAGGAGCATGGTGGGGGGTGGCTTATGTGGCTGGGGGGTGGGGGTGTGTGGGGTGTTTCCCCCCCACCTGCTCTTGGTGATGTAGCTGAGCCCAGCCCCACCGCAGGTGGGCAGTAGTGCTGTGCAAGGCTTTGGACAGAGCTTCGGATCCACAGAAGCTTCAGACACTTCGGGGTCTGAAGCAGCACATCCGGGTCGAAGCGCTGCCTCGTTCGGCTTCCCGGAGCAGTTCGGAGCCGCCTCGGCGATCCAGCCATAGGGTAAAATGGGGTACAATAAAATACCTATAACTTTGTTGTTTTTTGCCCGATTTGGATGAAATGTTCAGGGGCGGTAGACGCTACAGAGAGAATGAAGTCTACCAAGTTTCAAGAAGATCAGTGCAGGGGTTTGGGGAAAACTGCACCCCAAATTCTTGAAAGCAAAACTCATGTCACATCTAGGCATTACAATATCATGGGGTGAAAACTGCAGGGATGATGGCTCTTACTGAGGCCACAATGACTGCTAAGTTTCAAGAAGATCGGTGCAGGGGTTTTGGGGCAACTGTACCCCAAATTATTGAAAGCAAAACTCCTGTCACGTCTATGTGTTACAACACAGAGGGGTGAAAACTGCAGGGATGGTAGCTCTTACTGAGGCCACAAAGCCTGCCAAGTTTCAAGAAGATTGATGCAGGGGTTTGGGGGGAACTGCCCCTCAAGCTGTGGACAAGCACAACTGGTGCCATGGGTGCTGTGGGACTGACTGTGTCTGTCTTGGGGCAGGAGGGCAGACACTGCTGCAGGCCTGGCTGCTGCGCTGGTGTGTTCCCAGTTACCAATCAATCACTCATGATTCACTCAGGGACCAGGGACTCAGGGACCAGCTCAATACACAGGACCTAGCTACTACATAACGACTTAAGGAGCATCAAGTAGCACTGACAAACCAGGCTAAGGAGAGGAAAGACTCAATACAGACAATCAACTGCCCCAGGACAGAGACGGTCTTGGCAACAGTTTTGCCTGTCAGCAGCTAGAGATGCAGGGCCCCAGACTCCCCCTGCACCGATCTCCTCCCCAGCTGGCAGGTGTCACAGCAGGGGCCGCCATCCCTGCAGCTGTCACCCTGCTGTGCCTTAACACGCGCAGCGTCACCCATGGCACCAGTTTTACTTGTCTGCAGCTTGAGGGGGAGTTCCCCCCAAACCCCTGCACCGATCTCCTTGAAACTTGGCCGGTTTTGGG
>NW_005842419.1:516557-521776 GCF_000455745.1 Alligator sinensis
ATCCCCTAGGGCCGGATCCGAGGCTTGGGAGCCGCTTCGGCTGGATCGAGGTGGAAACCCGGTCCAGAGCTCCAGATCGGAACGCGGCCATCTGAAGCAGCCAGATCCAAAGCCGGATTGGGTCGCTGCCGGCTCGCACAGGCCTAGTGGGCAGGATAAATCAGCGCCGTCTGCCTGGCTCATATTGTGCTGCAAAGGGGCGGGAAAGCAAATGCTGCTGGTGGGCAGCAAGGGAAGCCCCTAGTAGAGGAGAGAGAAGGGAGGGGAGGTCGGTGGTGGGGAGCCAAGCTAAGCCAAACCTGATGCCACAGGCTCTATTGGTCTGTCCCACGCCTACCCAATGGGGCTGCAGCTAAGTCCACGCTGGTTCCTGCTGCTGCTGCTCCTGATGCACCTGCCTGTCCTGTGCCTGCCTAGCAGGACTTCGTGAGCAGCTGAGCTCCTTCATGGCCCCGCTCCATCCCTGCACTCCCCTGCCCAGCCATGCAAAAGCAGGACCAAAGCGATCTGCAGGCAAAGCCTGCCCCCCCACCCCACTCAACACTGCAGCTTCCCCTCTCCACTGCAGCAGGGACAGGAGTTATCATCAGTGGAGGCCAGGGGAGCCCAGGAGTTCCCCAGGTGACTGCAACTGCAGCCCTGCTTGGAAGCAGTGCCCACCGGCCAGGGCCGGGACCCTCTAGCTAGGGAGGCTGGGAGCACAATACACGCTGCCCCATGTAGAAGGGGACAGGACTTGGCCCTACATGGAGCACAGCCGGGACAGTCACCGGCCGGGACGGATCCAATTAACTGGTGGGTTGCCTGCTTGCGGGCTGGATCCAATCAGCTAGCAGGCCGGATGCAGCCCACGGGCCATATTTTGACCACCCCTGTTCTAGGCTGACTCTGCTGCCAGCAGGAACTTCCCTGCTGTTCTCCCTCCGATTTATCCAATGATTATTAAATGCAAGGAAGAGGGGCTCAGCTTCAAGAGGAAGGCTGAAATATGCCTGACCTGTAGTTTGGTGGTGACGTAGTACTGGAAGTCACAGAAATGTAGGTTCAACTTTCCTCTGGGTGAGAGGGAGTCTAGACCCTGGATCTCCAGCTCCCTGTAGGAATGTCTTAACGCCTTAGACCCAGGCTACACGCAATGTAGGTGTCACCCTCCTCCACAGCACACAAGCTGTGTGGACTTCCCTGTATACGATATGTCATTATGTTTCACCCAGATACCCCAATATTAAGCCCAAAAGCCACAGTTTGACTACAGCTTTATTAAACAGAGAACTGCATAAACCAAGGTGCCATCACTGCCTGAAGGAAGAAATGTATTGGGTGAGATGTTCCCAGTTCACGTGTGCACTCATGACTTCTACATACAGACCATGTCATGACACCAATCAAAGCCTCAGTGTCCCATCAGGAAGATGAGAGGACAGAAACTGATTTTTTAAAGACAAAAACTTTTCAGCCCTCCAGTTCCATTTCTTCCTTCCCTCAGTATTATCATGCTTCCAGTTATATAGAGAACACAGAAAAGTGACTAGCTCTTAGCAATTATCCGTCAAAGTTTTTATGTGAGAGGTGCCATTTGTTGACAAGACAGCGGGTACTTACTGCGGACCAGGCCACACAAAAGTTGAAACGGCAGCACCCTGACAGGCTTGTAAGCAGAAACCAAGCTGTACTCAGGACTAACGGTAACATGAGTGCTCTTGCCTTCTCTTATTCAGTTCCCTTTCAAAGGGGTGCATGGGCCCCTCATTATCTTGCAAGGATGCTAAGGATGACCTGAAATGCTATTCTTCCCCTGATCTCTATTGTTCATGAACAATAGACTCTGCTTTGCTACTGCTGGCTCTGATAACTCTTTAAAGCCATTGTGATGCAGCGGTTTAGTAGCTTCTTCCCAGTACCCAGTTTTCTAGGCACTTCACAAAGCCCAAATCTCCAGTAAGAACCAGTGATAAAGAAACTATTTGTATGTGGGCATATAACTGTGGTTTTCCATCTCTTCCTTTTGGCTTTAGCATCAGGATTGAGAAGACTTTCCTTTTGATCCTAAAGGGAGCACTATTAAGGCTTTAATACGGTTATTTAGTTCCTTTTTTTTTTTTCCACTGATGGCCAAAGGGTTTGTTTGTTATTTTAACGTGGAATCCTGTTGCTTTTTGCTTGTTATTTTAACGTGGAATCCTGTTGCTTTTTGTTCCATCTACTAGGCTTCTACACAAATTGGTAGGGTCACTCACAAGGGCAGAATCTTTGTCCTCACAATACGAAGGCACGTTTCTATATTGAGGTAATTATTTTGATGTGAGCCTCTGGCAGAGACAAAGCACTGTTACTTTTACCTTGATATAAAAGGTCAAGATGAACCCCAGGTGAGTGATGGAAGGCTGGGCTCAAATACCTTATAGGCCTGAGTAAAAACTCAGGGCCAGATCCAACAACATATTCAGGGCACCTTAAATGCCTAAACTCCCACTGAAATCATAACTTTGAATAGAGACTTAAGTGCCCCATCTTCGCCAGGATATTTTGAGAGGGCTACCTTTTCACAATGAAGATACAGCTGGAAATACTCCTGCCAATTTACCCATCCTAGGCTGTTATAGCATAGCTGCTATAGCATTCACATGAGGTCCTGTTGTTCATTTATGATTGCGGAACTGGGGGAAGTATACCAAAAAGCAATTCACAATCATTTATCTGAATAAAAATGTGAATCCGCTTTCAACATTCTTGGGAAATCTTTTTATTCCTTTTTACAGTCAAGAGAAAGAAACATTTGAAGGGACATTTGTAGGAAGGGGGGAGTCATACAAATATGTATTAACAAGTAAGTAATCATGCATGCATCTATTCACATGATTATGCTGGAAAGGGACACTCCTATTTGAAGGTCCTTGTGGGTCCAAGCCAGCAATACCATGAATTAGGGGACCAGTAACATGAAGTAAAAAAGTAACTGCAAATACTGAATACCGAAGTAACAACTGAGGTTGGCAGTTTGAGAACAATTTAGAGGCAGAAATAAGTGGAGCTTTTGAATAATGAACAAGCCCAAGCACATCTAGGTCTATTTACAGATACACTGGGAAAGAGAAGCTAAAGCACCGTGTTCAAGTCCCTGCACTACGTCTCAAAGCCACAAGGGTACCATTTAGACACTGCCTGCTTGGGCTCACAGTCACCAGTGCTGGGAGCCACACTAGGAACGTGGTCCAAGTCAGTCGAGGGTGGTGGGGAGAGGGGAAGGGGCAGAATTGGTGAGTTGAGGGCATAGCAGCTCAGAGGGCTAAAGATAACAGGGGAGGAAGAGCCCAGCCCCAGTGCTAGGGTGAGTGGCTGGGCTTTCCTAGCTCCGCAGCTGCACTCTGAACGTGTGCACATGTTCAATGGGCCACATGCAGATGATCCTGGGACCTGATCTATGATCACGTGATTTACTTTAAGCCATATGATCTCAGATCAGATCCCACTTGTGCAGACAGTTTGTCGGGGCCAGGAGCTGTGCTAGGAACCCAAATTAAGTGAGTTGGGGTGGTGGGGGAAGACAGGTGGCAGGTCTCAGGGAGGAGGCTGGCAATTGCTGAGTGTGCTGTCCATCACAGGGCTAAAAATAGCCCAGTCAAGGTTTGGGGAAGGGCAGGCGGAAAAGAAGCGGGGGGAAGAGCACACAGGGCTCTCAGGCGCACTAAGTTAGATTGGGCTGACTATTTTTTGTCTTATCTAACTCCCCACAAATAACAGATCAGCATTTAAACTGACCTAACCTTAGTTAGATCAATCTAAGTCTAACATCTATACATACCCTGTGTGTGTGAGAGACAGCTTGCGCACATCACTTAATTTGTGCCTCATTTTCCCCACCAATAACAGAGAAAATAATCTATTCTCTACTTTCTTTGGTTAAATGATAAGCCTTTTGTGGGTGGGGCTGTCTGATTTCAGGCTGGCATGGTATATTGCAAAATAGGTTCTACATTGGAACGAGGTGCCCAAACACTAGCAGAATAAATAATAAGCAATAAACAGAATTTGCTGCAATTCTTTTGCCGAGCTTACTTGTAAGCACTGAGTCACATATACTAGTTTATGAAAAGGGTGTTCACGTGTATGGTATTCTGGTACTGAATTCTTCCTCTGCCCTTCAAAGGCCAAAGGCATGTTGTGGGAGACAAATAATCCTATGGATCTTAACAATAGGTGTAACAAAAAAGTGTCACCAGGGTTGACAGTATTGTCATTTATTGTTAATTTATGATCTCTCTCAGGAGATCTCTATGCTTAACTACCTCCAATAGTAAGTAGTAATGCAATCAGCTTTACCCGTAAACAGAGGTCATAGACGGACATGCTGTCTGAAGCACTTCAGACAGTAAGAGTGCAGATGCTGATCCCCAAAGAAAGGCTTAAAAAATAGCCAAAGTGCTTCAAAACCAAACCAAACCAAACCAAGCCCTTAGAAGAAGGGCATCACTGAAGTGTTTCATTGTAAGGTGTTTCCGCAAAGCATCGGTACCCACCAGCAAGCACAATGGGGCTGCTGAGTCCACCAGCATCCCACAGTGTTCTGCTTCACACAATGGGAAAGAGGGGTGAACAGCTAATGTGACCTCTCCTGTGCACTCAGCTGCGCTTGGAGACCAGAGTCTGAGGCATGCAGAAACTCTGCTCTTCAGCCCTTTTGTGGCCATTTCAAAGCTCTTGGGTAGTGGGGTCACACATCTGCATGGCCTTGAAGTCCTCTTGATTCAAAACACTCCAAACTGGAGTGGCATGTGGAGTGCTTCAAACACATGTCTGTTCATAGCCAGGGCTGGTCTTTGTTTAATATGAAGAACTTCAAGTTGAACCAGTCAAAATTAAGTTCTCTGGTGGCAGCAATATGCTCCCATTTGATCCACTTTGTCTGCGTGGTTCTGAGCCATTTCACTTTCTCATGAATGGACCACTGTCTTGAAGGAGCTTCTTTTGAACAGTGCCAAAAAGATATATAGAGCCGGTAGCATATGCACGCACAATTCCCTGACCTTCATTCTATGCATAGCACTGCATTGCCTGCACGCAGCTCCACATCTTAAAAATTCTTCTACCTAAATCCAATTTATACATGTTTGAATAAGATAAGGACATGGAATCTGCCACTGTATCTCTGTGTTACTAAGTTTGGCTTCAAAGCATATGAAGATCCTGGGAAAGTGTGTTTGAAAGCTCTCAGCATTCCT
>NW_005842419.1:521807-531908 GCF_000455745.1 Alligator sinensis
TTATAACATATACTATATAGCAAACAATCAGATGGAAGTACACCACTTTTCCACATGCGCAATATGCCACCAATTTGATTACATTCCCTATTTCTTTCAATTAAGTATTTACACTGTTTTCTTATTGAGTTTGGCTAGAATTGGCTGAGATAAAAAAAAACTATTTTTTTGGAGTCTGGAAGACTTAAAGACAACAATGTAGATATTAAGTAAAGACTTTTTTAGAGCTCTCTAAATAACTTCTAACACCGTTAGGAGTTATGTCTAAAGCAAAATTAACAAACAAGGAATCATAATGGAGTAACACATCACCTTAGCAAAGTGCAATTAATTAGGCAGGTTGAGCAGTTAACAGCTAGGAATGAAATCTGGGAATGCAGGGATGGATTTTTTTTTATTCCCATGGTTTAAGATACATAGCCTATCATGTTAAATCTATCAATACATATCAAATGTATTAATACTAGATAAAAGGAAAAAACAACTTGCATGAGGGGCGGGGGGAGCAGAGGGAAGGTCTTTGCCAGCATCTCCACACACAGTAACAGCTTTCCAATAAACAACAATGGATGCAGCTTAAAAAGTTATCTGCAATGGATGCAGCTTAAAAACTCATCTGCTGTGCTTTTCAATGCGTCAGGGACACCCCAGAACAGTTCTAGACATCCCGTCTTGAAATCCTGGCCCTACTTTTGCTTTATGTAACACACCCTTATAAATACTACTTCTGCCATTCCTATTAAAAAGGGCAACAAGTGTGCTGTGTTCTCTATGTTCCTCATTCTTTCCTGTACTGAAATCAGCAGTGGCTTGTATCCTGGAGATGCAAAACCAAATCCACTTCACCCTAGGTATCTAAGTGCTATTTATGTATCTAAATAGCACTTGCACACCGAGACATGTAAATGCCATATCTGGAAGCATAGGACAACGCTTAGGCCTGTAAAGGTGAACCAAAAAATTTGGCTTGTGCTGTTTCTGTGATGCAATGGTCTAGTGTTAAGTCCACCCAAGGATGCTGGTTAAACAAAAGCATCTAGCCCTTCATACAGCCCTTACAGTTTTTGAATTCAGCGTTTTGCAGGGTATTGATTAGCTGATCCTCAAGGTCCCTTTCAAAACCAGTGGCCTGAACTGCAACAGAGTGACCTTGGGCATGATACTTAATTTTATACATGACTCATACCAGTTCAGTTCCTTCCCTTATATTAGTTGCATTTTTTCCCTCACCACATTTTTAGGAATGCACACATGCCTACCATAGCAACCCTATCTGAACCCCCCCCCAAACACACCACCTACCCAAAAAGTGTCCTTTGGGGGCTGGAAAATGTTAGTGTTTGTGAAGCACTTTGTTACCTTGGACAAGAAGTGCTATGGAAGTAGCACAGTACTTATTCTTATTTCGGTGATGATGATGATGCCAACACATTTGTAAGCAGACAAGCCTACACCCACCATTTCTTTACCATATTCACACTTAAGTTTCTCCCGTCTCTTTCTGTTCTCTCACATGAAAGTCTGCAATCCGCTGGTCAGTATTAAGACAAGCCCAACAGCTTCTTTGCACACAACCATTTAACAAAGTCTACATGTTTTGCAATGGGAGAACAAGTCTTCCCACAACCTTAGTCCATGTAAGGGGTATAAGGGGCCCAGAATGGAAAGAGAACAAAGATTGGATCATTTGACATCCAGGCACCTATCTGTGTTTTTAGTCTTCGGTGTCAAACACTGCTTGTGTATAAGGCATATAAATGCTAATGAGTTCAATTCAAAATATATTTTATTTTATTTCACAATAGGAAGAAATGTCTTGAGATCGGTTTGGTCTGGATGGACTCTGGCAAGTGTGCATAATTTTTCCTCTTTCAGCCTAAATTAGACTGTCTGGTTACTTGCCTAATCCTTGCGGACTGTCAGGTGGATTTACTTTTTACATGTATTCTAGGAACCATAGAGCTGCAAGCTCCTAAAAAAATCCACTCTTCCCTTAAACTGCCCCGTGAGGTAGTCTGCTTTAACTGAATTTCTATTTTGTCATGAACGAGTTCTCCTGGGAACAGAGGTGATATATAGACCCTCCAGCAGTAAAATAGCACTACTCGCAACATCAAATATGCTATAGGTGGCATCATTAGACATTATGAGCCATCAGGAAAGGTCAGAGAGCATGGCATTTTCAGGCAGAAGCTCTGAGGTATTCCCAGTATATAATACAAAGCCCCTCAGAGCATATCTATATCTATATCCATGTCTATATCTACATCTATATCTACATCTATGTGTGTGTCTTGTTTTCAAGAGTGGATTGCCCTCATGGAAAAAGGCTTGATTTCACTTCCTGCCTGCACTCAGAAAAATTAAGAAAACTGGGGAGAGATCTGAAGCTTTCCTCATGGAAAGATTTGATTTTGCAAAAAGAGCATTTCCCCTCTGGGAAATCATTGCAGTGGAAAATCCCTAACCAGCTCCAATAACAAACAGACAATTAGCACTTAGTGTTGCTGGTGGTACAGCAATCATTTGAAATCATCCTGTAGCAGCACTGTAACAAGCAGTTTGGGCGGGGTAGGTTTAGTGCAATAATTTCTTTTATAAGAGATCAGAGGTATTTGTGGATAAACTGTGTTTCAATTATGTCTTAATTGATAAGCAACGTGAAAAAAATCATACCATCTCATCTCAGATGCAGAAATGTAAATCCAGAGCAACTCTCACTTTACAATGATGTGCAACTCTAATAAGGTAACAGGAATACTCAAGTGAAGTGTGAGATCAGAATCTGATTCAACATACACACATAGGTGTGCACACACACACATACATATATGTTTCCTTTGGCTATACACGCACATACACACACAATGGTTTCATGTTGTGTTTGAATCTGAAAAGTAATGCTACTGCTGGAGTTGAGTAGCACGTTAACTCTGCTCCCCGAGCCTGCAGTCAGCTTTACACGCTGCAGACTATGTCACCATGAGCAACTGAGGGAATTCTTTTCCTCCCTTTCTTTCACCTCTTCACTTTCTAGATCTCCCTCAACAGGATTTAATTTTGATCACCAAGTGCAAGCAAGATTGACAGCCTTCTGCAGTTGCTCCAGTGCTGGAGTGCGCTTGGTAACCTTAAAAGTAAGAGGAAAACAAACCTGTGCAGCCATTTAAGATTTATATTTACATCTAAGTATAAAATAAAGACATAAAGGCCTCTCTCTCCCCTTACTCCTGTTCTCCATCTGTCAGAATCACGCAATGGCAGCATTTAATAGTCTAATCCTGAAAGGTCCCAAGCATGGCCAGCACTGCAATCACTTCACTGGGTAAAGAGGCCAGCAGGCATACTACAGGAGGCACTCAGGACCTCTCAGGATCAGGCCCTGCCAGAAGATGTGGGGCAAGAAGTGGTAGGCAGTAGCAACAGGGAGACAAAAGTCAATTGTTAACCAACAATTCAGAGGGAGGGAGCCCTGAATTCCCTCCAAGCCACTTGATTTATGGCTTGTGATAATATGTTTTGGAGCACCACAACCCAGAGTGCTGTGCGGCGTGACCTGTAAAAATAAGTCTATTAACCCTAATCAATCTCCCATTATCCATCCTCACCCACAATTTAGCAAGCAAAGGAGTCACCAAGGCCTCTCAACTCGGTTTGAACTAATCCCATTGTCTTTTGTAATCAGGGTCCATGAAAGAGGAGCAGCTTCTTCATGGCAGCAAAATTATCACTCAGTTTAAAAAAAAAAAAGTGGGGGGGGAACACGCCTCTTTCATCTTTTAATGAGAAAAATGGAGAATTGTTTTCATTCTGAATTGCCAGGGCTAATTGAGGCCCTGGGCTCTTGTTGAGATACAGGCCCTAGTGGGTATTGGTTCCCAGGGCCCCTGGAGACCACTTAGTCTCAGCAGTAGGTAAACTGCTCTGACAAAACTTCCTGTTGTAATTAGTAAGAGCATTTATTCAGATTAAGTACTTTATTACAGAAGCTAATTATGAAGTTTATCACAGATTCGATGTGCTTTGCAAGGGGTTCGCCTGGCTCTTTGTCATCCCCCTTCTAAAAGAGAAAGGTATTTCAACCTTGGAAGGGCACAGAAAATTGGCACATCAGTTGTATGGCCAAATGTTAATATATTCAGCAGAAAAATGTCACTTGAATCCTCACCAAGAAAACCAGGAACACAAAGCCTCTTTTTAAGTCTTTTTTTCTCCTCCCATCTCTCCTTGCTCCCCCCCACCCCAAGAGTTTGGTGCTTCTATCAGACAGGCAGTATCCAAAATGGTACTAACTCAGGAACTCGGAGCAAACCCATGCTGTTAGTGGTTTAATATGCAGTAGCAAAAAAGCTAGCTTTGTGCTGAAATTTGTTCTGAATTAATCCAGTAGAAAATTTTCTTCATCTTCCCCTCTTTTAGCCTCAAGCAAAGAGAAAAAGTAGAAGAAAGCTAGCATTTAAATTTTTATTTTTAGATTTGTTTCTGTAGCATAAATTAAAGCAACGTAACAAAAGTATACTTGGGCCTAAATTCCTCACCATTCCTCTCCATTTTTATTGATTTCAGTGGAGTACAACTGGTGAGGACTGGAATGTCAGAACTGTTCCCAGAACTCAAAATCTATTATGATTACGACTGCTAACAACTAAATCACCTTGGTATTTATCATTTTCTTTTTATAGTTTAAAATGATCACATTATTAACCTTTAAAAGCCATCTGTTGTGCATGTTCGATCACTTCACTGACTCCAAAACTAGTCCCTATTGCAGACCAAGCTAACACCTTTTCCAGCTTTAGACTGCTTCTCTATCAGCATTTTTCAGCCCAACTGTTTAAAGGAGCAGCTTGGCAGCTGATGTCCAAGAGCCAAGAAATGAAGGTGCCAGGAAGCTGCAAGTTCCAGACAAGAGGCGTCTTGCCGAAGCTTGGACAGCCACGGAGGGAGGAGCTTCCCACATACCATTGCCAGCTGAAAGCTCCTACTGGTTGTGTAAAGCATAATAAACAGGGTCAAGGCATGGACCTGAAAAGAATCCGTCTCCCCAGAGAGCTCTGCATGATTGGCTGGCAACATTAACTGCAGCACGCTCCTGCCTTTGATACATCATTACTACCTGCTGCCTAAGGGCCAACCTAAAGCAGGGCTGTAGAAGGTCTCGGAAACAGCAGGAACTCAGCATGTGGCTCCGAGCTGCAGCCATGTGGAAGGGCTCTGCCCTCCCTGCAAGGATCTGTGCTGGCGCTCTTCAAAGAAGCTGCGCAGCAGTTTAGGGGAGGTGTACAGCCATTAGATCTCAGATTCTGCAGGGCGCAGAGAGGTTGCAGCTCCTCACACAGCCCTGATGACTGCGGTAGCAACCCTGGATCAGCTGTGCTGATACTTGGCAGCCTTCAAGAAGAGTCTGTCGTCCTCAAACCGCTCTGTACAAAGCCTGATTTGCTTGGCTTTTGTGCAGGGATTTCCATTCAGATACAATGTTGAAACACACCAGGCTGGAACAGTCCAACTTATATGATACCTCCAGTTACCTGAATCCTCACAAGGAAAGATTTCTGTCTTTAGGCACCTAATCCATCCACCATGACCCTATGGGTTTGTTTGTACTGTAGCAGTGGCATGTCCTGCGGAAACACAAGACTGAGTTCATCCCACAGCCAGGGCTTTGATTGTCAGAGCAGGACGTTCACTATTGAGGCTGCTCCAGACTCATTCCCAGTGCCCACTCCTGATCCTTTGACCTCCAGCAGGCCCGAGTGGCACTAGGCACAAGCCTAGACTCTGGGACAGGTCAGCAGATGCAAGTAGATGGGGTATGCTCAGCCCTGTACTCCTCAAGACCTATCACTACTGCACTATAGATGAGCCCTAGGTGAGCCTTTGGGCCAGATCTTCACCAAGGTCCAACATACCTCTCTTAAAGAATATTTACACCAGCTGGATACCAGGCCCAGGGAGCCTAGCTGTCAGAAAGTGGATGTTTTAATTGGACAGCTGAATCCTGGGATGCTCCATCCTACAGTGCAGGTACAGAAATAGCTCTGAATTTTCAGATGGCAATTGGAGCATTCCCGGGGGGATTTGGATGTGGGCTCCCACATTTGAAATCTGGGCCCCCATGTGCTGAAGCACTTGGGCACAGAGGGTGCTAAGGAGGATGTCACACTTAGTGCTATAGCTATTGCTTATGCAGAAAAGCAACTCAGGGTAGTAAACCATGCTTGTCCTAGCTTACACCTTTGTAGAGTGAATACAAAGGGCTTGATCAATCTTTGTACTTTGCAATGAAACCCTAAGGCATTAATACTACTGGAGCAAGGGTCATCTTAGGTCACCCCAGGTCACCCCAAACTCAGAGAGGGAGCATGCCAGGTACTTGAGAAAGTGTGATTAAAGGGTTCCCCATTTGCTCCAACTATAAGGTTTGTTGAAACCTTGGCAATTTAGAGCAGTTCATAGATTCATAGATTGTAGAGTTGGAAGGGACCACAATGGATCATTGTGTCCGACCCCCTGCCCCTGGCAGGAAAGAGGATCGAGGTCAGATGACCCCAGCCAGGTGACTATCTAGCCTCCTCTTGAAGACCTCCAAGCTAGGTGGTAGCACCACCTCTCTTGGAAGCCCATTCCAGATCCTGGCCATCCTTACTGTGAAAAATGTATTCCTAATATCTAACCTAAATCCACTCTCAACTAGTTTACACCCATTATTCCTAGTCACTCCCTGGGGTGCCTTAGTAAACAGCGCTTCCCCTATTACCCGTTGACCTCCCCTAATAAATTTATAGGTGGCCACAAGATCTCCCCTCAGCCGTCTCTTGTGAAGGCTGAAGAGATTCAGCTCTCTCAACCTCCCCGCATAGGGTCTATCACGAAGGCCACTAATCATGCAAGTGGCCCTCCTCCGGACCCTCTTGAGATTCCCCACATCCCTCTTGAAGTGCGGCGCCCAAAACTGGACACAGTACTCCAACTGCGGCCTGACCAGTGCCGCATAGAGGGGGGGCATCACCTCCTTTGATCTATCAGTCATGCACCTGCTAATGCACGACAAGGTGCGATTGGCCTTGTTACACTGCTGGCTCATGTTCATCTTGGAGTCAATTATGACTCAAAGGTCCCTCTCTGCCTCTGAGCTGCTGAGAAAGACACTCCCCAACCTATAGGTGTGCTGGGGGTTCCTCCTTCCCAGGTGGAGTACCTTACATTTATCTTTATTAAAGTGCATCCTATTTCTCTCTGCCCATTGATCCAACCTGTCCAGGTCAGCCTGAATCTGCTCCCTGCCCTCCGGTGTACTAACTTTGCCCCATAACTTGGTATCATCAGCAAACTTGGAGAGGGTGCTCTCCACGCCCTTGTCCAAATCGCTGATGAAGATATTGAATAATATCGGTCTGAGGACCGAACCCTGCGGGACCTCGCTGCCCACCTCCCTCCAGGCCGAGAAGAACCATCCACCACTACTCTCTGGGTGCGGTCCCTAAGCCAGTTGGCCACCCAACTGACCAGGTAGGCGTCCACTCTGCAGTCTGCTAGCTTCCCAATGAGGATAGGGTGCGAAATTGTGTCGAAGGCCTTCCTAAAGTCCAGGAAGATGCAGCCTCGGCTCCCGCATCCAGGCAGTGCGTGACTTGGTCATAGAAGACTACAAGGTTTGTCAGGCAGGATCTACACATGACAAACCCATGCTGGTTTCCCCTCAGCATCGTTTCCCTTGCTGGGCCTGTACAAATGTGTTCTTTGATTATTTTCTCTAGCATTTTCCCAGGAATAGAGGTAAGACTGACTGGTCTAAAGTTACCTGGCTCAGCCCTTCTCCCTTTCTTGAAAATGGGCACCACATTGGCCCTTCTCCAGTCCTCAGGGACCTGGCCGGAGCACCACGAGTGCTCGAACAGCTGTGCCAGTCGCTCAGCTATGACACTGGCCAATTCTTTCAGCAGCCGTGGATGGAGAGCATCTGGCCTGCTGACTTGTACCCAATCCAGTTCCTCCAGGAGCTCCTCATGGCCACCTCCACTCAGACCAAACTGGTCCACAACATGACCAGAACTCAGAAGATGCAAGCCACCTGCAACAACCTCAGCTCCAGCACAAGGATGAATTTTGTAGCAGGCAAGAGGAAGTGGGGGCAAGTGGTGGCAGCATTTACCCACTCAGGTGAGCTCAGAGAGCTCATTGTGCATGCATTGTACAGCCAAAAGGGTATATAGCTGCATGCCCCTCCTCACCCCTACACCTTCCCCTGGATAGACCCATGCCTGAAACACTATGTATGCATTCATGCATGCCATTCTGAATGGTGGAAATCCTCACTACAGTTAACGGGAAGAGAAAGACACCAGGAAACTCTCAATCTAGAAGAAATGGGTTTAAAGAAAAAGTCAGCCAAACTTTGCCAAGCTTCAGAGGACCAGTGTCAGCATAGGATCTTCACTAATTTGATATATGCATTTAGTGACAAGCCCTCAGGCAACCAATCAGAATGAGAAATTGTACCTATTAATGGAGCTGTCAGGACAATGACTCTCAAAGAAAGACAGCAAAGTATCGGCTATAGACCACATACTAAATCACCCCCCTCGCAACTCTGCAGTCCTTAAAATGGAGCAGTTGTTTGTGTGCATGTACATGCTCTGCTTTACATAGATGGATAGATGTGGATATTACATATGGGTGTACACTGTACACACAAGCATAGTCAGAAAGAGGATGTACTTTTATAGAGGACATTGAGGATACTGTAGGTTATAGGCTGGAGTAAGTTATGAGATTTCTTTAATGAATTTAGATTCCCTGGTGTTATTTATAGGATGTCTTTGGAGATAAACTCATAACTCATCACGAGCCATGGGAATTTCTCTTCTAAGGCCTTGAGGAGAAGGCATTCATTTTTCTTATGATGTCTGTTGAGAAATTAATGCTAAAGAGTCAGTGATAATTTGCTGACTTATGGGATTGAACTATCACCCTGTCAGCACTAAGATGAAAACCTGGAGCCATGAACAAATACACTTTTTCACCTGAAGCTGGCTGGAGTGGGCACTGTGAGTACACATCACTTTGGTTCAGCACTCTTGTTCCAATAATTACTTCTGAGGATGTCTAGATTTCACCTTGTCCTTTCATTTTCTAGACACTCCTTTAATTTGGCACCCTCTGTGTTCTGCATTTCCTTTCCTTCTCATAAATAATGCACAAACCTTTCCTGAAAAACATAAAGAGGGTCTGGTCTCTTCCTGGGAGAGATGTATAAATTCCAGTAAAGTTAACAGACAAGGTTCTTTGGCTAAACCTGATATCTTTTATTAGACCAACTTAAATAGTTGGGAAACAATTATTAAGCAAGCTTTTGGGTTCAAAAACCCTTCAACAGGCTGCAGAAGTTTCTGCAGTTGGTGTGTGCTCTTCCTGGATGGAATGAAAAGTAAAGAAGCCAGAGGCTGGTCTGGTATGCATACAAGACAGGTAGTCAGTGAAAATGTAGATTGAGGAGTCAATGGGCGAGAGACAGGCTGGGGTGGTGGGGAAGAGAGAGAAGTGGGATGAAAGTGGAAAGATACCTGGGGAGTCAGATGTCAGGCAGGTTATAATGCTTCATAAATCCAATGGCTATGTTTAGTCCATGATTTTTAGTATCCAGGAGGTTGATGAAGTGCAGTTCATAGGCTCGTCTCTGGGAAGTGTTGTGTAAGTTTCCTTTGAGGATCAGGACTGAGAGATTGGAGAGAGAGTGGTTTTCTTGTGAGAAATGTGCCCCCACAGGTACTTGGGTATTTTTGTCTTTGATAGATTTCCGGTGTGCGTTCATTGTGGTGCGCAGTTGTTGTTTGGTCTCTCCTACATATTTTCCATCAGGGCATTTGGTGCATTGGATGAAATATATTACATTTCTGGAGGTGCAGCTGTAAGATCCTGGGTTGCTGATGGCTCTGTTGCGGGGTGTAGTAATTGTGGGGGTGGTGGAGATGTGTTGGCAGGTTTTGCATTTCTTGTCCTGGCATGGTCTGGTTCCTTTTGGTGCATTTCTGGCCTGAGGAAGTTTGCTTCTGGTGATGAGGTTAGCAAGGTTCGGTGCTTGTTTGAAGGCTAGGATGG
>NW_005842419.1:532225-548301 GCF_000455745.1 Alligator sinensis
AATAAGCCAGCGGCTGGGCTGGTATGCATACAAGACAGGTAGTCAGTGAAAATGTAGATTGAGGAGTCAGTGGGTGAGAGACAGGCTGGAGGGGCAGGGAAAGAAAGAGTAGGGGGATGAATAGTGGAGAGATACCTGGGGAATCAGATGTCAGGCAGGTTATGTGTCATAAAACCAGCAGATAAAGGAGGAGCCATAGTCATCCTAAACTGTGAAGACTACACAAAGAAAGCCAACAGACAGTTCTCTGACACCACCTACTACAAAGAACTACAAGAAGATCCTACTCCCCTTTTCACCAAGAAACTCCATACCATTAAATCATTTCCATCAAGACTACAAGAAAAACTACAGACCTTGATCCCCCCACGACCTAACCCAGGGACTTTTCACATGCTCCCTAAAATCCACAAACAAGGAAACCCTGGTAGACCTATCGTATCCAACCATGGGACCCTAACTGAGGAAATATCAGGTTTCGTTGAATCAATCCTAAAACCGCTTGTCACCCACAGAGCAAGTTTTGTACAAGACACTACAGACTTTCTACGGAAACTTAAAAACATAGACCATCTTCCCAGCAATGCACTCCTAGCCACCATGGACGTTACCAGCCTATATACGAACATCCCACACCAGGATGGCATCCAAGCCTGCCTTACATATCTACAGGAACAAGATTACAACTCAGAATACAGACCCAAAGATATTACTGACCTTATACACTTCATCCTCACACACAACAATTTCACTTTTAATAATCAACACTTCCTCCAGATGATGGGAACAGCTATGGGCACCAAAATGGCCCCACAATATGCCAACCTTTTTATGAGCCACCTGGAAGAAGACTTCCTCAAGAACTGCACCATCAAACCCTTGCTATACTTAAGATATATCGATGACATCTTCAAAAACCTGCCTACTGTGCCTCTCCCCAAGTTTTCCAGAGGGTCACCTTACATTCCCAAAGAATGGTTAAGCTTTCTGGATTGTGGGGCATCCCCAGGACGAATGTGCTTCCATTTCTAGTAGAAATTTTCCTCCTGTATTTAATAATTGTATAAAAGTACACACAAAATAAATCATTTGTCCAAACTCTGCTTATGACTAAAAGGGAGCCCACCCCGTCAATGTAGCCAAGCACCCTAGAAAAGACAGTTCTGCTTTCCCAGAAGTCTATGCCCAAAGGTAGTCAAACACCTAACTTCCAATGTCAGTGCAAGTTAGGTATCTAGATAAACTTCGGGACTTTGTGCCCTCATTACTTAGTCTCCACGCTGTGGATTAAGTCTTTTTTCTGCTTTTACAATTTAGTAACTGAATCCAGGAAAGAATAATAGTTCTGAGAATACTCCTTTGTATATCCCTCATCTTAAGAAAACCATTAATTTTTTACCCCCTTGAGAGTCCCTACCTCAGGGGCGGGCAATTATTTTGGGCGGAGGGCCACTTACCAACTTTTGGGAAGCTGTGAGGGCCGCATACGTAGCCCCGCCCCTTGACAGTTGCCCCGACCCTGGTCTCCATATTGGGACCAGAAGTCCCACCTCCTTGCCCCTGACCTTTGCCACTGGAAGTCCCTCCCATTGGGATTCAGGATCTTTCATCTCTGTGCCAGTCAAATAGCAGATCATGAAAATCAATATGAACCTTTGCCTACAGATCAGACTATTTTTTGTTTTTCTTTTCTTTTTTTTAACCTTAAAGGGTGCTATTACCACTATTAATTGCATTGAAGAGCATTTGGGTAACTTGCTTGATTTCTGGCTCCCAAATACAGACCATGTTGTGTGGGTGGATGCTTACTGGGGCTCAATTTCCTCATGTGTAAAGTGAAAGGTAATACTGTAACTGTGATGACTTATCAGTGAGACAAGCTTCTGAGTTATCTAGCTTCTAACAGGTTCACACTGTAGGAACTCAGGCAGAACCTACATGGTTCACAGGTTGATTAGATCTATATGCAAATTGAAAAACCTATAGCAAGAGGTACAATGTGATTGGTTCATGGGAGGATAGGAATTTCCCCAGAATATATAAACAGCCCTAAATCCAGGCTTAAAGTATCTTCTTAATGTTCCAGTATTGTGCTGTACCCTTAGAAGTACCATAATTTATTTTCTTTCAATTTAGAATAAATTAAGAGCACCCATGCACAAGCCCTGATTACCCTACCAATTAGTTACAATTACAGAACCTAAAGTCACACAATCTACTCAACTCAAGAGCTGTACATAATCCAGTATTAATACCCCCACACACATGCTTCAGCCCGCCTACATTTCTTCACGCAAATAGGCTCTGCCAAGTGCCACAAAGCTGACAAACACAGGCTACTTCAGAGTCGAAACCTCAGGTATAAGAAAGCATTCAGATTAAGTTATTCCAGAGCCCTTGGCTAACTATTTTGTATATGTGCACCAGTAAATCTACTGAAGAGAATAGGAGCTGCTCAATTCTGCCCCCAAGGCTTTTGCTCCCTTATTGAGGGTAATGTTAGGCCAGAATTGACCACTTTGGGAAATCACACCCCAGACTGCTGACAGATGCTCCTTTCAGTGTATGGGGCTGGGACCTGAGGTTTTAGAGAAGAGTCTGAGATCTCTGTTGTTTCTATTTAGTTTTGAGAAGCCATCACCCAGGGTTTACTAATTACAGCTAAGTGATTTTTTTTTTTTTAATAAAACAAAGTTTCATTTAAAATGCTGATTTATCAAAACTGAAACAATTAGCAAGACAGAATCATGTTCAATTAACCTCTCAACTCAGGAGATTTTTGAAAAAGCAGTCTAAATGGCTATCAAAGAGATAGAACATATCCTTGGGCTGAGGACAATTTAGCAGGTAAACTCATCAGCATTTTTAAGTGCTTCGGGATTGTGGAATTCAAGCAGCAATAGAGGGACAGCAGATTATTATTTTATAACATGAATTAGGGGGACAATGCTGTTCAGCCTCTCTGTCATTGCAAGATGCAAGTGAACTTGGCTTCCACCAGTCTGGCTGCAAAGGGAAGTGTGAAAGCTGATTGCCCAGCATGGATTCTCCCTTGAGTAATTTCCATCATTCTCTATTTAGCTTTTATTTGATCTCTAGGAAGCCTGATTATAAATCTGAGCTGTGCTGCCTTCAAATGCATTTCAGATTCCCTTTGGTGGAGGCAGGCTAAAAACTAGGTAATTTATTTTTAGTGGCCTGCTACCATGAATCTGTTCATTATGTACAAACATACTCTATGTACAGTACTTCTAAAGGGGTGTCACTATATAAGGATTATGGTACATAATGAGTATTTAATAACTAAAAGTATCTACATAAATATGCATTGGCTAGAACATACAGAGCAACACTGTAAATCAGTGTTAATCCCTTCGTTACCATGTCCCTTTGGATAACCAAACCCCCGTAAAAAATAGGCTTGGGTTAAACACCACAGGGTTAGGTATTTATTCTCTCCCAGTAATTTCTAGTCTTTCATAATAATTACCAGATCAAGCGTGCTTAGTGCATGATACCAGGAACCAATATTCAATGAGGCACCTTGAGTACAATTCTAGCCACACTAGAGCCAATTAAAGTTTCCACTGATTTTAGCAAGGCCTGCCCATGCCCAGGCTGCACACTGGCAGCAACACCCAAGCAAGCTCCTAGTACAAATGTATGGCACTAATGTAAAACACATTCAATGAGTGCAGCTTATCCTACATGTTATGAAAAAAGTCACACCACTGCTCCCTAGTAGAGCATGCCCCTCTTGTCTAACTTTGTGGGCTCAAGTATCAATTTAGACACCTACCAGCATTTTTGTGTGCCATAAGCATGAGAATTAGAATTGAAGTGTGCAAACAAGGTAGGGTCAGCACTGCCTGCCACCTTCTCCCAGTCTCCCTGTACCTCCCACAGCATTCATGTTATCAATGGTTGGGAAGTGGGGGAGTCCTTGGACCTGTAGCAGCTCCACGGGTAGCCTGGCCTGTTCAATCAGACCAGTCACCTTACTCAAGTCCTTCTCACACACCCACACCCCTACAGAGTTCCCTTTTACAAGGCTGCCCTTGCAGGTTTTTAAAGGCTTGTCAGGCCTCCAACTATTAAAGCCTATGCCCCTTTTTCCTCCATGTCCACATCTACATCTCAGCCTCCAAGTTATAGGCATGGCCTCAACTGCAGTTCCCCACCATTTGGGGCTTTGTCTCAGAGTGCTAGAGTCCATCCCTCAGCTTGGGGTTGTCTCCTACCTGCATAGCAAAAAAGAGAGGAGCACACCCCAGCACCCCCAACTGTAGCTTCCTCCATCCCTGTAGCCAGAACCCAGTCCTCCAGTTCACAAGTCTAAACTGGACCAAACAGCACAAGCTGTGCACTTCACAAAAGAGCAAGTAGTTTTCCTCCTTGGATAAATCCAGTACACAGGTATTACCTGCTTAGAAGTCTTTCTTTCCCAGCTTCTGTAGGCAGTTTATATGCCTGCCAACCTCCAAAGTGACCTCTCCTACCCTTGTATACCCACCCCCAACCTGGGTTTAAATCCCCTAACTCAGCCTCCTTTTGGTCACCTAACTGGGTCTGCTACGCCCGCTGCCCAGATACAGCCCATCATGCGTTAGCCACCTGTCTTTATCAGTCCCAGGTTCAGTCCACCTGCACAGCTACACTTAGCTGCCTGTCTTCTCCTGCTTTTGCTTAGTGATAAAGGCAGGGGTTCCCTGTTACAAAGTGCTCCAAGAGCTCTGCTGAAGCTCCATGTGCTTCCTGCCTCTCACCTCCCTAGTTACAGAATGGATCCCAGCACACACTCTCATCGCTGCATCCACCACTTTGGGGCTAGCAAAGTAAGTGCAGTTTTCATCGCTAAAGGCAGCACCTGAGACTTAAATGGCACAGGGAACAAGTTAATTAAAAAATATCACCATCTCTTTAGGTTCTTCTGATCATAACCCTACTTTTATTCTAGCAGCTAACTTATCCTGCCTTCATATCCCATCAAAAAATAAAGAGGAAAACATCAGCGACTGTGAGGAGTTGGTGATGATTACTCTGTCCTCCAACGGCTGCACTCCATTCATCATTCTCTTTACCCAACTTGTTTTCTCCTAACATACGTACTGTCTCTGATAACCTTTCATGTAGTGTTACCCATAGAGAAAAACCCATATTCATCTATCAAAAAGGTAAGTGCCTTCTGCACATCAGGTTACAGAGCTTGCAGGAAACTTTCAGCATAGTGCTTTGAAGAGGATATGCAGAGAAAAAATGGTAGCCAACTGCACCACTATTGGTTACACATGAACCACAGGATCCATCTGCACAGTGACCACCTTTTCATTGGATATAACGAGTTTGATTCTCTGGTTCAGATCTGCGCCACAAAAATGGCATCAAGGAGCAGAAAGCTTCCACGTTTCTCCAGCTGAGAGGACTGTTTCAATGTTGATTAATTTGTAACACAGCAATACAATCCTTTGTTTGTTATATATCCCTTTTCTTCAGAGGATCTCCAAAAAGTTGGCAAGTATTAATTCTCTCAGCCTTCTGTAAGTCTGGAAGTATTTTATCAATATAACAGAGAGAAACCAAAGAGCAAAGAGTTTATGGGATGAACTTTGAAAGCTGTTGAACCTCCGCTGCTCAGATTGATGTCTCTTGGAAGTCCCAGTGCTCAGCAGTTGTATAAATCTCAAGGAAAGGCATTTTCTCCTGAAACATGGGCTGTAATTCCATGCAAGACAAACTTTATGCTAGTAAATGGATACTTTTCACTGACTGGAAAAATTGCAAGAGGATGGTATAGGTCTCTGTCAGGAATAGAGAGAGCAGTCTTCAGCATTTGGTGCAACAGGGTAACTAATCTTGGGGACACTTTTCCCTTGTCAGTCTGGGACATAGTTATGTAAGCAATTTAAAAAATAATGATGATATTGTTCCCAATAAAAAAGAATTGCATAAGGTGACTATGCTAGACCACAGCCTCCCTGAGTCAGACAGGGTCAAGGGCTCCAAGAAAATGGATTTCACTGTTTTTTTTGTTTTTCTTCCAGCTGAGTTAGGAAAGCTAGTGAAGAAGCAGAAGAGTGCTCTGAGAAATCAAATGGAAAGGGCTTCTCTGAATAGAGCAGATCTGTTTGACTGGGATAGCAAACTCTCACAGTGGTGAGAGCTGAATTGGCCTTTCAGTTACCATCCATGAAAGGGAAGCAAAAATTCAGTAACACGAGGTAAATTTTGCTCTTTCCCCGATCAGGTAAAGTGTCCCTTTACTAGTGAAAGTATTTATCAAACATACAGCCTTGGGGGAAAAAAAACACATATGAAAGCTGCCCTGTCCATTTTGCTTCAACCATATCGCAATGGAAGGGTCTCTGTAGTCTTCCCCCTCATTGTCTGTCTGCAAATCCCCGTTCTCCCCTCTTCCCTTCCACACACACATGCTATAATTTTTAACCTATTCTTCCGAGGCAGTAGGAACTGGGCCAGTAGTGAGATCACTTAGGTGAGCCTGGTGCCAAGGGTACGGTGTGAGAAGAAGAGAGGATGGATCTGCCTCTAGAAGGCTCAACAGAGATGGGAACTTGTAGGCAGGGTTTTGGTGTCTGCACAGAGTCAACTGCAGGACCAGAGTCTCAGTTAGCATGACAAACCATGAGGAAAAAGTCCACCAAACTGATATGATCCATGTCTGTAATTCCTAACAAAGACAACAGAAACGAATTAATGACTACAGAGCCTTTTCGTAATCCCCAAATCTAGGAAGAGTCCAAGCAGAGGTGGTCATAAATGCCAAAGTATCTTTATTATTAATGTTGCTCATTCATCACAGAGTTCACAATCTATTCGCTAAATCTGCATCTGGTTTCCTTTTTGCAGCTTAACCTGATGCTTGGAGCCATTGGGCAAATATTTTCTCCTCCATTTGTGGCGAGCTCCATTTCACTGAAATCACATCTAGCTTACCTTGTGAAAGGAGAAACGCACAGAACCATAGAAAATTAGGGTTGGAAGGGACCTCAGGTCATTTAGTCCAACCTCCAGCTCAAAGCAGGACGATCCCCAACTAAATCATCCCAACCAGGGCTTTGTTGAGCTGGGCCTTAATAACCTCCAAGGATGGAGACTCCACCACCACTCTAGGTAACCCATTCCAGTGCTTCACCACCCTTCTAGTGAGAAGGTTTTTCCTAATACCCAACCTAAACTTCCCTTGCTGAAACTTGAGACCATTGCTTCATCATTGACTGACTTGCCCCTTGCTATGAAAGGCTGGGTACAGACATTACACTTGTACTGGTTTAAGCGATCAGAAACTAGTCTATACCTGTAATAGACCAGAAGTTCAGCACATAAAACCAGTCTATACCCATAACAACACAGAAGTTCAGTGCACACAGACTGGTTTAAAAATGTGGAATCGGATTGAAGATTTGCCTCCCCAACCAAAGGATGAATGTATGTTCTGTTTACTACCAATCTAAACTATGCTGCTTACAGAAAACCGCGTAACTTAGATGGATTCCACCTTGGGTTTTGTGAATGTCTGTACTTCACTGAAATGTTTAAATTGCTCTAGTATTACAAAAATTAATGTGATTTGTTTTGAAAATGGACACTAGCTATGCCCAGAATGCCAGTCTTTGCCTTGAAGAATGCTACTATGTTTTAGAGCAGGGCTATGTTTGTTCCCACTTTTCCACTTGTCTTGTTTGTATTTGTTCCTGTGGTGGGTAGCACCAGTGGTATAACTGGGGGAGTGGGGCACCACCCCAGCTCTCAGCTATAAGTGCGTGCCAGAATCACTCCCCACTTTTCCACCATGGGAAGCCCTATGTCAGCCACAGGAGACAAGCAAGTGCAGCCTCAAACCCAGCAATGTACCTGGGGGTAGGGAGCAAGTGGATCCGTGTTCCCACCCCCGCCGCCCCAGGGAATCTTTGCCACAGTAGGTGGTAGCATACCTGGGGATGGGGGGGAGGAAGAGAGGAAAGCAAATGAGGGCCCAGGGAGCTCCTGCCACAGGGTTGCTACTTGAGCCAACATTGGTACAGCAGTAGCAGTGGCAGCAGCTGCCTTCCCTGTGCAGAGGGCTGAGGCAGGTAAAGTTCCCCTTCCCTTTACTCCTACCACAGCAAGGGCAGCGTCAGCAATGCACTGGCACTAGGCTCCATCACAGTAGTCTGCAGTGAATCCATAGCCCAGCTCTGCTTCTGCTGTCCAGGCCCTTGCCCAGCTTCCCCCATTCCCCTGCCAGCTGCTGCTCAGACTCTGCCATGCAAGGCAACTACCCTGATTCTTCCCCTACATAGACAGAGGCAATGGCCCTGCCCCCAAAACTCACCATCACAAGGAGCCACCTTCTTAACAAGTCTCCTGGCATGCCCTGGCTGGGTTCTGCATTGCTGGGCGTACGCCCTCTACACACTGGCCAGCGCAGCCGCTGCCCGCGCCCACACAAGAGTGCCCCCTGCCTACAGGCTTGCTCTGGGCCCCCCAATGAGTCATAATGAAAGCCTACACTGGATCCTGTGCAGAAGCAAAGTGTCACCAATCCCCTTCTGTTGCCTCGACCCAGAAGAGGGGAAGACCTTGCAAAGTCCCATCCCCACTCAGCTGAGTTTGCACTGTATGCACTTAAGGTCTTCCCACATTAAATGGTACAAGTGTCTTCTTTCAAAAAAAGTAACAATAATACATAATAAACTGGGTTACATAGTAGCATGTAGGGAGGTGCTCTGCTATGGGTGACTGGTGCCTACTAAGTCTGGGTGGGCACCAGAGGGACACAACCAGCGGGGAGGTCTCCCAGGAGCCAGTTGGCAACTGGCGGGGGGGAAGGTCCCCCAGCGGCCAGTTGCCGACCATGCCAGCAGCACGGCAGCAGCAGAAGTGGCAGCACATCTGCATGTGGCACAGCAGTGGCAGAAGTGCCAACACTTCCGCTGCTGGCACTTCCGCTACCGACGTCCTGCCGGCGGAGCTGATTTCAGTGGGGTCACAAGTGCCCTCCATGCCCCGCTAGCAGCCAGAGTGCTCACTGTCAGGGGGGGCACCAGCACTTTCAGGGCGGCATGTGCCTTGCCTATGCTTCGCCTATGTGCTCTGCGCATGACCTGCACTGGGCACCAAAATGCCTGGCAACAGCTCTGCCCCTCACCCCACCTTCCCCATGGCCCAGGCACCATGCACAAAAATGCAACTTGGCTTCTGCTTTCTCCAGGGAGAAAACCGCCTGCTAGGGAGAAGAAAGAATAGGTAGGAAAAGGGGCCATAGATCAGCTGCACCTTTGTGCTGGTGCTTGAAAGAAAGATGACCCATAAGGGCAGTAATAGGCTTCAGTCTCTAGCCAATGGTGCAAAATGTGTACAAATCTATGTGGCCCTAAAAGGGACTGAAACAGTCTGATTTAATTTCATGTGATATTTTTCCTCGGGTAACATGGCTGAACACCATTCTGTAGACAGAGTTGTGTGTAAAATGCACAATCTGGCCTTAAATTAGTATTATCTATGACACATCCAAACACCGCCCATAAGAAGTGAGAGAAGTTAAAGTGAGAGATTGGAGGTATGACTATAACCTGTGTGTCACCAGTCCATCCTCTGTGCCAAGTCACAGATGATACGAGATGGTTACAACCTGTGTGCTATTCCTTCATCCACACTCCTACCCATGATTGCAAGCCTGATTCCCATAACTTCAATTCAAGTTACAGTAGCTTTTGCTTTTAGTTTCTGAGTCCTCAGTTCAGTCCCCAGAGTTTCAGTTAAGAAGGCAGCCATGACACTAGCATGGATGGAATCCATCTCTCCAAAGAGCAGGGCATCCCAGGGACTGCATACCTAGGACTGTACATGCCAAGGGCTGGAACAGGTTATCTTAATCTCCTTCCTTACATCTAGGAATTTGGTGGGCAGCCATTTCATAATGTGGTGGTAGTTACAAAGCAACACTTCGAAGTCTAGCCCTGTAGACATAATCCCTGATGATGGCAATAGAGAAGCAAGTAAAAGCAAAGCTGGGCCGGGTCCTTCTGCACTAGAGAAACCCAATGACATTACAGCGGCCATACTAGGGACATAACTATCCATCTTGCATGTTGGTATTTGCTGTACATATGAACAGTGAGCAAAGGGGAAATGAACTGAAAATAGTAACAAGACCAAATCCTCAGATGGTGTTAACTGGCATAACTCCATTGACTGCAATGTTATTATGCCCATTTTAACCAGCTGAGGATCTTGTCCTGTGTTTTTAATTAGAATGGGAAAGTTGACCGAGGTACCTGGGAAAAAATGCACAAGTGAGCTATATTCATAACATTTCTGTTCCCAGATCCAGAAAAGGGTCTTAGAGCATACGTGATTTTATGTAGAGAACGCAAGAAACAAACACATTTGAACCAGATGTTTGATAGAGTATTATTGTTCTATTGGCTTGTACATTTATGGCCTGACCTACTGTGCAGTGTTACCAAGTCAAAAGCCGCAGGGAAGGAAGGCTGCAGGGAAGAATCAATTAGATTTCATCTTGAGGAATTTTGGAATATTTAATAGTGATATACCACTGACAGGCCTAATTGTCTTATTCATGCTTAAAGAATGCACCAGCTCTCCTGTTTAAGTCAGTGACTGCATCTTTACACTTTTTCCATGAAAATACTTAAGAAACAGAAACACAATAACAAACTGTGCTAACCCTGGGGCACATTCAATAAACTCCCCAGATGGTGCATTCACCAAGTGTCCACTCCACAGTCCACTGAAGGAAATGGGAGTCTCCCTGTGGACTTTGTGTGTCACTCTGTGTTAGTCTGGTTTTGCCTGAGCTGTCTGCAGCTTGAAGATGGAAAAATAATTCTATTAAATCAGGCCTCTCCTATCACTATGCTGCCTTTTAGGGGAAGGAATGAGTCCAATGCTCCAACTGTGCAACAGTTCTTATGTCAACTGAAAGTCCCCCAGTAGTTCTAGTCTTCTTCCTGATAGCTATAAAGCCAGGATACCTACAGAGTTTCCTTAAGACCAAATATATACTCTGAGATATGCCCTTCACCTTCCACTGACCCCAAGCTACCAGGTCATAATGAAACTGAATCACAAAAGATTTTATTCCGATTTAAAACATAAATAAATAGAAATCAAAGAACGGAAAATGTCTACGGACTTATCAAGGAAGCTAAAACCACAGAACTATCTTATGGCAATGAACAAGCCACTCTGGATTTGAATCACTGCTGTCAGCTGAGATAAGAACTGATGAACTCGATCATCATGGGACCGATAGTGCCAATAAGAACACGGTAGAAAATCCATATTCTTTCCTGAGGGAAGAAAAATAAAGACTTATCATTAGAAAAAAAAAAATCACTTAGGGTATTTTCAGTGTTTGGAAGCCAAAATTTTCAGGCAAAAGCTATGGAAAAATAATATTTTAAAATGAAATAAAACCTATTTTTTTCTGTTTGTTTTCAGGTTTCCTTTTTTCCAGTGAAAAAAATTCCAGACCCATCCCCCCTGCAAAGTCAGAAAAGCACATTTTCCACAAAAAAAAGTCAAAACTCAGTTTTTCATCAAAAAGGTTTTCTACAATTTTCAGCCAATCTTATCACTAATGGAAGCACATGGAGTCCTGTTAGCAGTTCCTTAAGACATCCCGTGTGCTCCGCGTCCCCCTCTATCCCTTACAGAGTCTTCTGATCTTTGGAGGGTTTTTTCCAAGTGGGACGGGGGGGGGGGGGAAAAGAGTCATTTTTCTTAATTAAAATTGGGCAGTTGATCCTATTAATGGGAGGCTCTAGCAGGAAACAAAACAGGGCATCTTGTTTACCCCTTCTACTAGTTTGCTACAGAGGGTGAAAGAAGGTGAAGGGGTGAGAATATTATTTTGCAACTTCAGCCAGGATGAATTTCAGTAGAAGAAAGATCCCCTAAAGACAATAGTGACTTTTCAAGGGAGCATAACCAGTTTTGTTATGGGGAAAAGTTGGCTTCACCTCCAGGTCATGGGACACAAAGCTTTTGACACCATCCCCCCGTCAACTCCCCACAACCATCACCAGTTAAAATCCAGCCCAGATCAAGAGTAGCTAAAAGCCATTACCATCCAACGACTCCTTGGTGACCTGTATGAAATGAGGCATTGGTTGTCTCATTCCACTTCTAGGTTGGATTAGTAACCACGTTAAAAAAATAAATACATCACAGGTGACTCTAAAATGGATGCGCCTGTCAGCAAAAAGCAAATGACACATACATTCACACTAAACAGTCACTTCCCTTCAGTCACATTTGCAGAAACACCTCCACAAAATAACACTTGAGTGGCCTTTCTTGAATCCGTTTTGTGTGTAAACCAGGCTTCATTCTCCAGAGTTGCCTGCCACCAGCAATACATTCACTGACTTTAGCAGAAGAAAGAAATGGTTTGTTTCCTCCTATCCTCAAAGAGTTATTGCATTAAATCCCTCCTGATCTTGACTTATATCCAAAGTATTCAAAGTATCTCTCTTTCTTAATACCTTTCTCTATTCTTGATACTTTTGGTGATGCCCATACCCAGAATTGTTCTATAAAGTGTTATTTCAGTTCTTGTCAATTAAAAAAAAGTTTAAGTGATTGAGAAGTCTAAATGCAAATGGCACAGTGAGTTCAACAGGTAGAGGAAGACTTTTGAAGGCCAACATGCTTTTAGATACCTCACTTTCATTTACATTAATGGGGGGAGGGCACCTAACTGCCACTTGTGCCTTTCAAAATGTCCCCCTTAGTAACTAGGACACCTTCTAATGCAGGGGTGTTCAACCTCTAGCCTGCAGGCCAAATCCAGCCCTTGGAGCCATGACATCTGGCCCGTAAGGATCCCCACAAGTTGGAAAAAACTGGCAGCTGAGGAGTGGGAAGCTCCACACATCTGGGTAGGGACCCCTCCACCCTGTCCCATCCCCTGCATCTGGATCAGGGCTCTGCTGCTCCTCACCCACCCACCACATCTGAATCAGGACTGCTCTGCCCCACTCCCCACCCCGCACCCCCTTCCCATGCATCCAGATCAGGGCCAGGCTGCTCCCTCACTGCCACCAAGTCTGGACCAGGACTGGTTTGTTCCACCCTGCATCCAGATAGGGGCCAGGCTGTGCCGCCCCCGCATGTCAGGATTGGGGTCACTCCACCCCCGCTTCTGGATCAGGGCTGAGCTGCTCCCCATCTCCCCAGCAGACAGATCAGGGTGGGGATGTGTATGCCCCCACTATTCTAAATATTTAAGAGATTTATCTACTGAAGGCACATTCAAAATTAATGGGATTTAGGCACCCAAATTTCTCAGTCTACCTAGAAAAAAATTCTACCCAAAGTCTCAATGAAATTAATTGTGACTTTTGTCCCTCAAGGGCCCGATTTGGAAAGAGACTTAGGTGCCTAGTATGACTTAGAAAAGCACCTAAGCAGGTTAGGTGTTTCAGTTGCATTGCTTTTCTGTATTTAATTGGGTACCTAACTCACTTAGCCAATTTTGTAAGTCCCCAAAAGGCTCTAAGCAACCCTGTCACTTTTGAAAATGGGACATGAGAAACTAAGTCACTTAGACACTTTTGAAAATGTTGTCCTCTGTCTTTGCTGTGCTATAACACTCCTGTGATTTTTTTCTCACTGCAGTTGGCTGACAGTATTTGTCATATTATGCTTCATAAATCACTGCTAGCCACAACTACTAAGAAGAAAGATAGTGAAGGGAGTAGGGAGCATTGATGATTTCAGAAGAAACTGGGAGTAAAGAATAATTTGGGACATCAGAGAGAGAAAAATAAATCCAATAGATCTAAAAATCAGCTGAGATGTAAAGAGAAAACACAAACCAGATAAAGGGAGGGGCAATATCATCTCTCTCTAGCACTAAAGCCAATTTAAATGGAAACACAAAAGAATAAGCTGGTGGGAGGGGGAAGAGAGTCTTTGAATAGGGCCTCAAGAGCGTCTTTGAATAGGGCCTCTATAGAACCGCTGCAATTTAAAAGAATGAGTTAAAGAAGAGGCAGCTGAAGGCTGGAATAAGATTGATTTAAGGCTAGATACAATTTAAAGGCAAGGCTGAGGAGGTAGAAGCGGGGGCTGGAATAAGATGAGTTTATACCAAGATGCAATTTTGACTGATGAACTAAGGATGTGAAAACTGCAGGGACTTGGAGCAAGAACAGTTTCAGGAAAGAAGCAATTCAAACTCAAATACTAAAAATGGGGGAGGCATGTGTTTTAATTTGTTTGGAGGGGTTGTTCTCATGATCAACACAGCAGCGTGAATGGGAGGTTTGCATGGACTGCATTATAAACTGATATATAGTCATCAAGCAGAAAAGAAGACTGCCTCTGGCTAATCCCAGCTGACCTGACAGTTAAGACACTCCCATAATTGTTATTATTGTTTAATATCGGCACAGGGCCATAATCACGCACAATACTGTGATATAGGTAGAAGGTACCGAGCTAGTAAGACCTGCACATCAAAGTATGCATTCAAAAGGCCAATGTAATTACTTTGTAGCAGCATTTGCTTTCGGGAATCAAAGTTTTTGGATGGAGCAGTATTCCAATAATCTGTCTTTCCAGATACCTTCCAGTCTCAGGGCTGATCTACAGAAAAATTCAAGTGATTAAACTAAGTAAGTTCCCTAAATAATGGTGGATCCTCCTATTTCAGAATAAAGGAACCTAAATTTAGTTTTGCCTTTCTATTCATAAATCACCGTTGCCATGTTTATTCCAAAATACTGATAAGTATCCAACACAAACTTGTACTAGAATAAGTTCAGATAAACAAAACCCCTATCATGCCACTTGATCTTTTCTTAAATCTGTATTTAGAAACATTTCCTTGAACTTACCTCAACTCCCTCCCTCAGCATTACTTTGCCCTTCTCCAATCACTTTTCTTTTTCACATGCTTCTCTGTATCCTCAGTGGTGGAGAGATCACAGGAATGACAACACCAGGGAAGGCATTCCCATTTTGTTGTTCTCTGCCCAGTATTGCAGGTCTGACTTGGATGCATTTAAAATAATTTCACCCAGAGTTTGGTACCCATGTTGGAAATGAATTCAACCCTTGAACATCCTGATGTTTGCCAATCTCTGGAAAAAGCCTGCTGGGACATCCAGTTTACCACAGGAAATTAATAGTGAACTGATCCCCATAGCATATTATCCAAAGCATTTTCCTAGTCAGTTTTACATTTCTCAGATAATAAAGTTTCTACCACATCTCTCCAAAGACTTTTTCACAATCCAGTTGCCTTAAGCGATGAGAGGTTTTTCCCCTAAAAATCAGTCTGGTTTACATTTGACTAATATTATCTTACCATTCCTCCAGTAGGAAGAGAATTACTTTTACTAGCAGTCTGGGGAACTTGCACAAGACACACGAGAGAGTTCTCATAATGCTGTCGTTCTAGCACTGGAATGAGAAGGCCAAAATCTGGAGACATGCCCTTTCTGATTTTCCACCAGGCCAGGTTGGTATTACATACCAGTGCTCTCGTTACAGCACAAAACATCAGCTTAGGCATGAAACCAGTGTGATGGCTCACAGAAGGCTTGGTAATGGGATATGCAGACTTTCACCTCTAGGTCATAGGTTCAAACGCAAGCCAGGTTAGTAATGACCGAATGTTATTAGTATTTGACAGGTGCTCAATCCCTTATGTGAAATGCACTGGGGGGATGGTCTCAGTCAAGTTCCTAGTAACTGTATGTGTCACGGCGGGGTCCTCGCGGAGGGCCGTGTGCTCCTTAAGGTCCCTCGCTCCGTGTCAGGCCAGCCCAAGGAACCCTCTAATTCTCGCCCACCACGTCTTGTTGGAATGTATATATATAGTTGGGAGGCTGCCTATGACTCCCTGGGCACGGCTACTCGGGACCTCTGTCCCCGCAGTTCTCCCGGACTCCTGTGGTCACCCGGTATAATGGGCGCTCCCCAAGCACCCTAGCCTTATGGGCTACGCGTGGCTCCTACCAGCCCCTGATACCACGCCCCAAGCCTCGCTGATGTGATAGACGTTGTTGGGTCTCCCAGCCCGCTTCCCGGGCCTCCTC
>NW_005842419.1:553391-564452 GCF_000455745.1 Alligator sinensis
GGGCCCGCCTGGGGCGTCTCAATGAACCGATATGGCACTCCCCCTCTCTGGGGCTTGCCGCGCCCGCCTCGGGCTCCGGGGTCTGTTCCCCACCTGCAACCCACTGGTTGCGCTCAGGGGCCCCACAACTCTGGGGTCCCTATGAGGCCTCCTCCAACCCCTACAGCCTCACCCAAGCCTCCGGTCTAATATGCAAGCCTGAACATAAACTAGAGCCTCCAGGCTAAACCATAGTGCCCCATCCTCTCAGGGCTATCGTGAGCTGTACTTGCAAGTCAGGCCTCTTGCTACATCTCGGCCGAGGGAGCTCCTGCCTCTCCAGCTGCTGGCAGGGAACTGCCAGCCTGGTCTTAGCCCTTGGCTTTATAAGGGCCAGGCCCCGCCTCCTACAGGCAGCTGGCTCCCCTTAGCTGCCCCGGCAACCCGCAGCTGGGCTCGTTACCCTGGCAATACTCAGCTGGGCTCGTTATGACCTGCCAGGGCTCTATCTCCCTGGCAGTTTCTACTCCCTAGGAGCAGAGCTCCGAGGTGCTCTGCGACAGTATGTTTGCATAAGAAATATCCCCACAATTAAGGGAACAGAATTAATGAAAGCAACAGATAGCAAAGGAAGGATATTCCAAGGAGGAACATCTACCACTGACTTTCCCAGACAAAGATTTTTTGATGAATTTGTTGGTAAGACCATCAGTGAAGATACAGTGAACTAGATCAAATGCTAGATCCAGATCACTTTTGTAGATGCCTCCCCTTAGGCACTGTAGCATCTAAAAGCCAGGTACCTAACAGCCTAGGCTCCCTAGTATATATACTGAAGGGTAATCCAGAGGTCTCAGACTATGATCAGAGAGGTACCCAGTGCTAGCCAATAAGAAATCCTAGGCCCAGAGCTGTGTCTGTCCTCCCAGCTCTCAATGGTGCTTTGACATCTGATTCAGGACTGCACCTCAGGCAATTTGGTAATCTCAAGATCCAGGATGGCCAGAGGAGGGTCCCATGGTTGTGGGGCCACTAAAGCACTTGTCCTGGAAGTGGATTCTAGGTCTTCCTCAGCCTGAGAGGACTGAAACCCAGAGTTTCCACTTCCCAGGCGAGTGCCCTAATTACCAAGAACAGACTGGATGACAGCTACTCTCCACCTCCCATATGTTTTAATTGTGTGCGAATGGGTTCAAGCTTCTGGGAAACAAAACATCATGGTGTAGAATAGGCCTGAGGCTGCCTACATTGCTGTGTTGTTATCTTCCTTGTATAACCCAGGTGTACCGGAGTGTGTACCCCGCTTTCCAATAGAAAGGGATGGTCAGCAGGGCATACATCCTCGAGATGGAAACTGCAGTTTGCTCGCAGCTTCCTCTTCTCTGGTGTCTCTATAGAGGAAGACCAGGACACAATATCCTAGCTATATACATAGTTTATTCAGATGCAGAATAAAAGGGGAGGGGATAGAAAAAACTGGATGGGTGATAAAGATAAATATTTACATATAATACATTCAAGTCCACAAATAACAGAACAGGTAAATATAGCAGTCCCCAAGACCCACAAGAGCAACCTGACCCACAGCTCCTCAGAGGGTAAGTATGTCCCAGCAATTGATGGGTAAGCACCCCCAAAATGTAAAGCACAATAAACAGTTAATAAACTCTCCAGAAGAGAAAACCCAACCAACAATCAATAAACACTCCAAAATATAAGACGCAGCAAATAATTAATAAACCCTCCAAAATGTAAGACGTGGTAATCCCAAATACCCGCCTTCTCTAGAGGAGTCTCTCTCTCTGTAGCCTAAACCCTCTCTGATGGGGCTATCCACTGTGTCCCTCCCCAGTAGGAAACCCCATGCCCAAGAACTCATGCTTCCCGGCGAGTAGGGGTCCAGCAAGTGTTCTTGGTGTTTCATCCCCAGCTAGGCAAGTGGCTCCTGCAGTGGGTGCTCTGTCTCAGTCCCCACGTGGGGTGTGTGGCTTGTTCACACACCTGGATGGCTCGGGCTTTTCTGCAGGTTGCGGGCCTCGGCTGCCTCGTGCATGCCCAGAGCCAGGGCTCCAGTACAGGCTCACCGCGCTGCGAAGCCTGCGCTGCCTACAGATCCTCACACCTGGCAGCAGGGAATGGGGCCAGAGCCACTCCCTGCCCCCTCTAAGGGCTCTTGGCCTGACAATGACTCACCATGTAGCAGTGTCTGCAACAGTGCCAGCCTTGTGCTAGGGTTGGAGACTCGAGCCCCCTTGAGCGTCTCCCAGGGTCCCGGTCCCTCTTGGACTCTTCATGCAGCAATGTCTGCACCGTCTGGTCTTGTGCCGGGCTTGGAGATTCAAGCCACCTCAAGCAGCTCCCAAGGTCCTGGTTCCTTACGGACCCTCCATGCAGCGACGCCTGCACCAGCTCGCTGTGCTGTCTTCCAGCAAGGGGTGAGGACGCAGCCGCCTGCCGCTCCTGTCTGGTGACAGAGTCTTCAGGGCAACTAGAAGCACCCCCGGGTAGCTCTTCCCCAGCTGTTCCTCAGCCCCAGCTTCTTGGTCAGTGACCACCCGCAGATGCTCCAGTAGTGTTGGCAGTGGCCAGCGGTGATAGGGGAACCACCCACAGATGACATTGGCAGTGTCAGGGGCGAGGGCAATGCGGGGTGGGGAGCGGTGACCGCCCACAGGTGCCACCAGCAGTGCTTTTCACAGGGAGAGCACCGCCAATCTCAGGGGGTACACATGCACCCCTACACATCGCCACTGTGCATCGTCTCTCCCACGTGCTGTGCATGCAGCTCTTTATATATCCTTTTGGGACTCCACCCCAAGATAGAAGACATGCTAATTGGGGGGAGGTGGTGCGCAGTCTTCAATTAGGTCCGCTCCTTGCCTCGCCCTGATGTAGGGGCGGGGCAGACTCCTCCAGAGGCTCCTCCCCTGCTGGTCTCTGATTGGTGGGTTTGCCCCACCAATCGCTTTGGCAATTCTCTAAGCCCGTGGAACCGGGCAAAGATAGGCAAGCCCACCACACTTGTTATTTAAATCATAATAAAGAAAGAACTGTCAATGTCACTGTGCATATGTAACAAAGCAAAAGATTTAACAGGATTACATATGATGTTATGCAATGCTTAATAATGTTTCCTAGCATAGGACAGATTTTCCTCCTTCCCCACCACAGATCTGAAGTAACTCAACTGAAGTTAGGGTTGTTGGTTGTAGCCATGCTGGTCTAAGGACATAGGCAGATAAGGATCTTTGGGTAAATGTGACATCTTTTATTAGACCAACTAAATAGTTGTAAAAATTGTTATTTGCAAGCTTCCAGGTACAAACACCCTTCTTCCACTGAAGTTAATGTTGTTACATGGAGGTAAAACCAGCAAAAGATCAGAATTGGGTCCAGTGTGCAGGATTGCAAGAGGAGTCATAGGATTACATCAGCACAAGGCAGAAAAGCAACTAGGAAATTGTGACCCTGTTTTGGTCTCCTTATTGCTACTAGGGGTTCTGCTCTTAAACCTTCCCAACAGATGCGATGCTGATCTCGCTTACATGTGGGTAAATAAGGAGCAATTCCATTAAACACAGTGAAGAAGAAAGCTTTGAAAGTTACACTTTTACCTTTGGTCTTCTTGCCAAGATATCTCTGGAAGAACACTTTTCCCTCCTTCCCTCCAGGCTATCACCCTATTAAATTGAATGGCATAAACTGTGATGCCCCAGTTCAACCATGTGTCTGCTATGCCCCTGCTTTTTAGTGGCTATGCATCTTTTTTGGAAGGAGTTATAAGAGCCCCAGAGTGGCAGGGAGGAGAATTATGCATGACAGAGCTAATTATGCTGCCTGAGAAAGTCCCTTTTGTAGTGTACCTCCCAAAGCAGGAAGCAGCGTGGGTGTGTGATTTACAGTACATGCCCTATAAATAAGGCAAAGTTTGCCTGCAGGGAGAACCAGGAACAACAAAAGCTAAACACAGCAATGAAGTGGCTACAAAACATAATCCCACTGAATTCGGGTGGCATTTAAAAGGATTGGATGCAAGAAAATAAAAGCAAGGAAAGCCTAAAGCACCAAGGGGAAAATATTTGCATTGGTAAATAACTTATGGAGATAGTATACAAGCATGACTGCAAAATCCAAGAAGAAATGATTACTGAGATAGCAACAGCCATCCGTGTATGACAGTAACTGTGCATAGGGTTATCTGGATGTGGTTTATTAACAGCAATGGACACAGTGTCTTCTCTTCAGGGTATACATTTATTGTACTTAAATGCATTTCAACAAGCAATGCTGTCTGTGAATAAATCAACTGGTGGGGAAAGGGAGGGACATAAAGATTCTAATACTGGCATCTCAAAGGGAAACACAAACACATAACTACCGTATATTATAAATATATCCCCCACAAGGGACTGGATGTTTTAGGAGCCTAGTAATGAGATATGTGGCCTTTCACCTCCAAGTCATTCATTTGAATTTGGACCAGATCAGTAATCACTATTGTCTGACAGCTGTTTGGCCAGCATGAAACAAGTTGTGTGGGTCGCAGTGGGGAGCGGTCCATACCACTTCAATGCCATTACATCTCAAACTGATTCATATTCACACAGTGTCATTCCCAGCCAAGGAACCAGTTGAGCCTGAACACACTTTTCTTTAGGGTCAGAGTTAAAGCAAGTTGCTAACAATAGTGTTAAGCTGTAGGAGAAAGATGTATATCCAGCCATGCATACGCACAGGTACCTACTTAATACTATTAATATTGTTATGAAATGTGAAAATACTAACACCATCGATCTGCAAGAAATGCAAAGATCAGGATTCATAGGTAAAGAGGGTCTGAAATTTTCCAACAACATTTATTTTCCAACATAAAAAAATGCTTGTTGGTTGAGACTAAAATGTTGCATTCAAAACATCTTGGGTTTGATGAACCTGCCTTGCATCCAAGATGGGGACCTCTATGGAACCCTGCCTGGCAGGTCTGCTGCAGGGTCAGGGTACATCTTTACATGTGCCCCAGGGTGGTGGGGGCACTTTAATTAGAGCAGTTCTCAGGCACTGCTCTAATTAAAGCACCAACAGCATCTCATGTATTTAGCATCCCATGCTTCAAAATGGTAGTGAGGGCGCTTTAACTAAAGCACCCCCACCACCATTTTGAAGTGCCAGGATGCTGAACACACAAGACACTGAGACTGCTGGTGCATGCTAATTAGCATGCTCCAGCAGAGTCAATTAATCAAGTCTGCTCTGACGCGCTGTAATTACAGCACATCAGAGGAGATATCCCGCAAGTCCACAGGGATGCTGGAAGCTTCAGGATCCATGCCTCCAAAGTAAATGCAATGTTGGAGTCTGCCCCAGGCTGGAGATCCTGGAATCTTTGGATCCTCAGCCTGGGACCATCCACCAGCAGAAGTGCTCTGAAGCTGGGAAATCCAAGAGCCCCCCAGCACCTGCTTACTAAAATGGACATTCTTGGGCATTTCACTGCAGCTTTTAGCAATGAAACCAAGAGGAGCATCAATTTTACAGAGCAGCCGTGAGGTCCAAAAGTGCTGGAAGTTTTGAAAATGTGGAAACTGATCTGATGTAGACTGAAGTCAAATCTCAATAAAATGACATTCCCAAAGAATGAGAACCTCTGCTTTTCAGGCAATCATTATCATAAACACAAAAGCAGAGAGCTGTGCCATGTGAGCCAATTCTAGTAATACATTGGTTCTTCTTTTCTTGTAGGCAAGCCAGTCCCTAGAGGGGGGAACACGGCAGACTTGGCAGGCAGCTGTAGCAGAACAGTCAGCAAGGGAATAAGTGTCAAGAGTATAACCTGGATATGGGAAAGGGGAGTAGGTTAGGGTTTAGAAACTAAGGATCTACAGTATCATAAATCCAGGAACCAAAGCTGAAGGGCAAAGTACCTGGTATTAATACGAGTCTGAAGCATCACATCAGGGGTCAAGATAGGTTATTGGTTAAAGCCAGGGGTCAGGGCCTGAGGAGTCCAACACACACAATGGTGTAGGCAGGAGCATGGCACTGGGGTCCTAGGCAAGGGTAAGGCAGGATCAAGGCTAGGGTAGGAGTAGTGGAACCAGGCAGAGGTCCATGGCAAGGACAAGGTCCTGCAAGAAGTGGGAGGGTTTTATAGCCTTTCCACCAGAGCCTTGTGGCTCCCATTGATTCCTCTGGGTCATGTGATTTCCCACTGGGAAACTTATAGGTGGGCCCAGGCTGGCCTAGGTCTAGCACCCAGCACCTGCTTGGTGGACCTACAGCCCAAGCCTCCACCTGGGTGCTGCAGCACGTAACATGCACCCCAGGGCAGAAGTGGGGACAGCAGCAGGGTATTCTCTTGAGGCACATGCTGCAGTTATGGGAACAGTAGGCACTGTGAGTGAGGGCTGAACACTTTAATGAGCAAAGGACACATGGGTGGGGAGGGAATAGCATAGCAATTTGTTTTACTACCTCCCCCATGAATGTGATCAATCCCTGCACAGGGTTGCCCTTGTGGCAATCTGCACAGACCAGCCAGAGGGTTTGTGCATCACTTGGTGAAATGCTGATTTAGGATCCACCCTAAATCAACTCACTGAACAGAAAATGTTTGTATGTGTGTGTTGGGTTGTGGGGTAGGGGAGGGTTAGTAGTCCCCTCTCCTCAGTTTTGTGCTGCAGAATGGGAGCCCAACCTCACATGTGCGTGCGGGTTGAATCAGGCTCTCAAATGTTTTTGCAAGGAAAATGGCAGGAAACTTAAAAAAAAACAAAACAGTCCAAATACCAGCTCTGCTGCCTCACCATTTATCAGCAGATAAAAAAGACCTTCACTTTCCAAGACTGCACAATTTAGCACCTTTCACCAGGATCAAATACTCTTTATACATGAGAGAAAGAAACATACTCCAGCAGGAAAATCTTTGCTTCATGACCCTGACCCTTGGGGCATCCTCACACCCTGCTCACCCCAGGCACGCAACGGTTTCTCCCAGGGACATTCAGGGGAACTGGGGAAGAAACTTCTTCAGCGCTGCTTGCTTATCCATTCTATCTTATGAGTATTAAATGTAAGATGCAATGGGGCAGATTCAAAAGGAGGGTGTGATAACACCTAGGTTGTTGCTTGGGGGTTAGAGTGTTTTGCTAGCAAACAGGAGATGCAGGTTCAACACTCTGGTAAGGCAGGTTTAGAAGAGTGATTCTTCTGCAGGGTGCTGTGGTACCCTAGGGTGCCTTGAGCTACTTTCTAACGTGGTGTACAAACATGATTCACAAGATAAACCCAGAACATTCACATGGGAATTCATAGCATTAAAAGCAATCTGCTCTGTTGTGGTCTTTCTGAATGTTTTGCAACAGAAGCATTGCTCTCTTATTCTACTGTAGCCAAAAAAAAAGAATGAGAACTAAGCACTGACATTTTCTGAGGGTCGCCTCAAATCAGTTGAGGGGTGCTTTGCGCCTAAAAGGGCTGAGAACCACTGGGCTAGAATGTGGGTCTCCTGCTCCTTAGACAACGTCACTAGGCTGGCAATATTTTTTCTGGAAGCAAGCTGAAATGACCCAGCTCAGGTCTGAGGTGGTCCAGCGCTGAGACCCAGCTGCTGTCCCCACCACCCCTTCTCCCGGCTGCACAACACGGCATAGCATGGCACAAATGCAGCCGCCGACTGCTCAAAGAGGGGAATCCAACGGCTTCCCAAGCCAGATACATACACTGACAACACCAGGGTTGAGTTAAAACATGGGAGGGCTTTCATTCACTAATCATGGGTTTTTTGCCTGGCTACAATTCTGTGCATATGAGAGTGTACACAGACACCACATATTTGCCTGGCCAAAGTACAGCCTTACTGAGTATGCTCATTTGGCACATACATGCTTGTGTGCCCAAAGCTGAATCCCAAACTGTGCATAAGTGCCAAAGCCTCAAAAGCAAAAGCTATGCAGCTGTGTAGCTGCCATTTGGGCTTGCAAACTGGAATAGGATTTACCCCTAAATGGTCAGATTTGCAGAATTGCTCCTGATGCTATGATAGGCATTCAGCACTTCTGACCATGGGGCCTTTGCTGACAATCATCAGAAGGGAGACTGGCTACAGGGATGTAAACAGGAAGTGACATAGCAGACTACCGGCTCCATGACTGCCCAATGATATACAAATATACACACATAAGCCTGTTTTGGGGTTCCTCTATGAACCTTTGACATGGGAGGAGACTGTGAAGAGCCAAGTCTTCTTCAAAAGACAGATGCTGGTATGCTTAGGATTTATTATCCATCTATCAGCCTCCTAGAAGAGGTAGCAGAATGCCTTGCCTGGAACCATAGTACTAATTACAGTAAAACTGCATGGCATTGGTTTTCAAAGTGCTCAGTATGAATATTTGAAATAGATGTATGCAGTGTGTGTGTGTGTATGGAAGCACCCATTGTTTGGCAATCCCCTGCTCTAGTAAATCCTTCAAAGATCCATGAGGTAATAGTCTAGACTGAACAGAAACTCATAGTGGGGTTTAGAAATATAAATTCCCCCAAGGATCATTTAACTCTGTGGTGAGTGAGTCTGATCTAATCTTCACTCTCTGTGCAGATATGCGGAGCTTGAAAAAGACTGCAGGCCTCAGCTAGCAAGGCTCCAACATGGAGAGATACAGACTTAATATTTGTGAAGACTGGCATGTACACTGTGGGAGCTGACCTACATAAAATAATGTAAATCAGCGATTTAGTTTAATCTGAGGCAATAAACCAGATGCTTTTCTATGTATTAGATGCCTACGTGCAGTCCTCCCCCACCCTGTTTGACTCCATGAAAATCCATTAATCCATCTACTTTTGGAACATGATGTCACTTAGCCTTAAAACCAAGTCACAAGAAAACAGAAAGAAGGAAGAGAAGAACTCATCCACTTTTTAGATGTTGGAACAGAAAAAAAAGTGAAGATATTCAAATTTGAGATAGCAATGCCAGTAAAGATTAACCTGAATCAACCCCCAAAACTGTTGGCACCTTTCCCTTCCCCACCCCCTGAACTTTCAGTTAATTACATTAGAAAGTATAGCTGATGTGGTAGCATTCACATCTACCTGTCCGTTTTGTAGTTGGACCCCACCTCTAATTAGAATCAAACTGCAAATATGCTGCGCTCACACCCTGACAGTGCAAGATGAATCCTGCTGTCACTTGTAATAAAAGGTGAAAGTAAGTGAAGGAGCCTCAGTAGCTCAAGGAGGTCCAGGTCTTCTCAGGACAGGAAATTCAGCTCAGTGCTGTGCCAGCCGGGAGCGGTCCGAGGCCCTCGGGGGCCTGTGCGCGGCGGGCTGTGGCCAGCAGCCCTGGCACGTGGGTCAGGGAATGCAGGCCGGCGGACTAGAATTAGGCACAGACGCGTAGCGGTTGATTAAAGATTATTTTACTTACACCGTAGATGGTCGCGGTGCAGGCAGGAAAACTTGCTTGAGTTGCAGTTACAGACAGGGAAGAAGAAGAGAGGACAAGAGTTCTAAACTCGCGAACTCTAGCCCGATCCGGTTGAAGGCTCTAAAACCACGAGCCCGTCGTGATAACTGAAGAAAACAACCCGGAGAAGAGCTCTGGATACACTCACACGAAGTTTGCTAGGCTCCGTGGAACTTGCGCGCAGGGAAGGGGTTCGTCGAGGGATCATTCGGCGACGGGGAGAGGCCAGAGGTTGATCAGACCCCTATAGCCTTCTTAAGGTACACGCTGGGTTCGATAGGCTCCGCAGCGCTTAGAGTTCTTCACGAGACGTGAAGTCCTCCTCCTCCAGATGGTTATGGAGTCCTCCCTTGCGGGGTTCTCCTTGGAGTTCTCCAACTTGGGCGGAAACCGCTCAAGACTCTTATACGGCTAGCAAGCCAATCGCTAGCTGCCACGTGGGAATAATTTAGAACTGGCCAATAGTGGGACACAAATTTGCATGCGGGTGGCGGGAACTCCTTTGCACCGGGGTTTTCTCTTTGCAACTGAGAAATGCACCTTGCAAAGAAAGCTCCTCGTGGCGGGAAATAATTTAGCAGTGCCGAAGTGCACACACACAAAATCACACCCTTGGGTTGTGACAAGTGCAACTGGCATCACGTTATTGTTAGTCAAGCTGCAACAACTGTTTGAACTCTATTAGTAATTTAACTCTTTCAGATTTTTTGGATGGCCAAACCAGCCCACAGATGCCAGACTAGAGGGAAAGTCTGAGGAGACAAACAGCTCTGAGGACACCTAGAAACAGCAGAATTTCCACCAGAGGCCTGCAAATTTTGGTGCAGCTTTATAAAGTTCATCCATACTTTTACCTTCACAGAATTTAGGCCTGAATCTGTGACTGGTGAATGTGGCCTAGAAGATGTTGAATTTCCTCTATGCACAAAGAATTTGTAAAACCATCCATGGTTATTCAGAACCTTGCAGGATCAGAGCTCATTCCACTTAATATATCTAGAAACAGCATATATACTTGAGACCATATTGTTTTATTTGGGTATCATCCTGGTACTCAGTGTCTAAATTCACATAAATCTTTTAGGGTACATCAAATGGACCAGGTCTAATATGGAAAAAAAAATCCTTACTTCTACAAGAATCCAGCTCTGCATAAGAAAAGATCCCACTAACTCACAGAAGTTTTTAGTCTAAAGGAGGACACTTGAAAAGTACAATCAGGCTCTTACCTCTTTGCCCTTTTTCCCTGTTTGAAAATATAGTGCACTTTCCCTGCCATTTGTCATTAGTTTGATTCTGAACAGGCTGGGAATGAAAGCAAGCCAGACATTTCCAGCACTTTTAAGCCCCATTTGGTCTGATTAAAGATCCTTTAAAAAGAGAGAAAGAAAGAGGGGGGAAAAGCAATAACTTTTTAAAACTTGTTCTGAATACAAAAGAAAATATAGTCTATCCTGCAAGTAATTAATGATAACTTACAGAATTACGTTATTCATGTAGCACCAGCAGGGAAAAAAGTAGGCACACTTAAAGTCATTAAAGAAATTCCTAGTAAAAAATTACTTAACCAATGTGTGCAGTCTTATTGGCCCTTGAGGAAAAGTGTGCAGCAGGAA
>NW_005842419.1:564483-589821 GCF_000455745.1 Alligator sinensis
CCAATTTATAGCTCATAGCCTGTGTATAAATATGTGGTCCAAAGCTACCTCTTTTTGTATATACAAGAAGGAAGGAAAAAATGTTTATCTGGAGGATATTTTGGCTGACCCAAGACCATGTTTCAGGAAAGCACTCAGGCACACGATAATGTTAGCAGGACTGAATTGAGGCCTCAAGCAGCAAGAAATTACTTGTCTATATCTTGCTTGGTCACGCTATGTTTGTGTGCATTTAGGCCCAGATTTAGCACAGAGCTTATGCACTAAACTCCCATTTAAAAAGTGAATTAAGGCTTGTCTATATGCGTAAGTTAACCCAGTAGAAACTAAGATATTAATTTAAATGATATGGTCAACCATGTGGACCCTGAGGGTATAGATAAATAATCAAGCTGGAGTGAATTAAAAGGGGGCAGGGATTTGCCACAGAGCAAGCAACATGTAATAACTGCCCATGTGTCTGCTTTTACCTTGCAGTAAGTGAAAGCTAAACTGGGGTAACTTGGCCCTATGTTATTCAGGGGAAAGGTGCCTCAGTTTAGCATTCATTTACTACAAGGTAAGGAGAGACAGATGGACAGTTCCCATGTGTCAGCTGCTCTGCAGTAAGTCCCCACCCACTTGAACTCACTGCCACTTGATTTTGTGTACAAACCATTATTCATGTATAACGGGGATGTCAAACACACAGTCCACTGAGCTGCTCCATCTGGCCTGCTGGGCTACTGATGGGCCAGGGAATTTGGGGGCATGGCTAGCAGTGGGTGGGGCCTGTCACAGTATCTGAGTCCCTGAGGTCCTGGTGAAATGGGCCCCTGTAGTAGGGGTGAGTGAGAACTATGCTGACACACCCCTGTTTGCCCTGCAGTCACTTGGCCCACCTCTATTTCCACCACCTTTGCCATAGCAAGCAGCTGCCTAGTCTGGACCTGGCCTGGGGCATGCTGGATCTATAGATGAAACCTATAGGACCACAATGCCTGGGGCATGAAGTGAGTTTGACACCCCTGATATATAATGATGGCTGTTACTCTTATTCTGGAGTGAAAGTGGTCACAGAGACTTTTACCATTACATCAGTTTAACTATAATTGTATAATTATGCACATATAACTGGTAAATCTCCATTACTTAGGAGCCTAAATCTCATTAAAGGCTAGAGGAATTTGGACTACTTTTTAAAATATGACCTAGGCTTCTAGGTACTTTCAAAAAAATTGCCCTTGCTAACTCTAAGCCTAGATTTAAGTGCTATTTAAAAGTTGCCTATGAAGCTCAACCTGTAGCACTTTGCAGTGGAGTACAGCATTGAGCCAAAACTGCACGTCATTAAAGCGAAATCAGGATATGTTTGTTTCAGTAACTAGAGCAAAATGAGGGCTAATTATACAGTTTTTATGCTGGACCAATAAAGTAATTTACTATACAGGCACCAGCCTAGATTATACCTTGCTATGGCATTTTCAACAATATCACAAAGGCTACAGAGAGTCATTGAGGCACATTGTATTAACGGCACTTCTGCTCCCCGGTTGTATGATCGGTACCTTTGTTTCTACTCTAGCCCCTTGTCTGTTTAGACTGTGAGCTCTTTGGGGCAGAGTATGGTTATGCAGTGTATAGCACATATGGTATAATACTAATAACATTAATTATTTTGCCTATTATTAAAATGTCTCATTGAATTATTATATGCTTTGCCAAAAGGCTCTTAGCACAGGACAGCTGTCATATAAATGATTAAAATAATACTACTTCAGAATTTTAACAAGCAGGAAAGTTAACACTGAAAAAAAATCAAAATTATTTATCACTAAGTGTTCCTGGGTCAGTGACTGTGCAGTTTCCAGAAACTGAATTGCTGATGCTGCTTCAGATCAAGACTGGAATATAGTGGCAGAGATGGGTGAAGTCTGGAATAGCTGTGAGAATGGCAACTCAGGGGTGATGTGCTCTGACACAACCTGCTAAGGAGAATGGCCAATCCTGGAACAGCAGGTCAGGATTGAGATGCATTAGAGTAACAATTTGGGAGCTCAGAACCTGAATAATGGTGAGCTAAAACCATGCAACTGTCCATTCTCTTTTCAGTGATCTCAGTCTCAATATGTTTTAGCCAGTTTCAGCATATTGAATATATATCATGTCAGTGCATTTGTAAATGTAGTTTAATGGTGCCTATTGGCCAACTCTGTAACCTTTAAAAAGCTTTCAGAGTACAGCAGAGTATAACTATGAGTAAGGAGATGAAACTGAGGTTAAATATCAGGAACAAATGCCTCAAGAATGAGACTGCAGCTATGAAAGTGTGGGCGCATCTACATGTTCATTAAGGCACTTTTTCTAATGTGCATTACATTTAGTACCTCCAATGTGAGGTATTAAAGAAATGCATGTTAGGTTGTCTTCATGTGCAGTAATGAATGCACGTGGTTTTTAAGTGATGCTTAATGTGCAGTAGCCTATTGTACTGCACATTAGTGTAATCACGTGATTTTTTTACATGACACTTTACTGCCAGTAAAATAGGCTACTGTGCAATGTGCATTAAAGTGCACATGGAGATACTCCATGCATCTACACTAGAGTCCTGCACTACACTGATTATTAAGCTGCTGGGATGCTGTTAGTGCAGACACTTCCAGTACAGCACATCAACACTAGCAATGCTGTTAAAGATGCAGTTGTCCCCTGCTTCCATACTGTAGTGCCCTATTGCAGTTGTACTTCTCTCTAGGTACCTTTTCATAGTCCCATGCTTAGGTCACTAACCCAATTGCTTGCAGTAAATTTTAGAAGGACTTCTGGGAGCGCCAAGGACAGAGGGAGAAGAGGTCAAATACCTATAAGTCCATCGTTAGTTCTCGTGAACTCCTAGAAACATGCACTGCTTCCCAGCCCTCTCCCGAAACCAAACATTACCTCTTGCTCCTCAGTCTAAGAACTTTTTCTCTGAAATGATCTGGGTGTACACACTAGCCATGGGGAGGAAGTGGAGAATGGTTCATCAGGGCAAGGGCTCAAGACCAACTGCTAATAGATTTCTTGCCACTATGTTTGAAATACCTGGCTCCATGGAATACTTTAGGACGGGGGTTGTCAATTGGGGGTACGCGTACCCCCAGGGGTACTTGGGAAGGCCTTAGGGGGTACACATGGATGGGTAGGGATGGAGCACCATCACCCACCACTCCACAGTGCCACTATCCAGGAGCAGGGCTGGGGCGGAGCGAGGGCAGCGGCACCGGTCTGCAGGCCGCACAGGCACCGCCTAGTCGGTTGGATGCGGGGAGGTGGGGAAAGCTTCTGGCTGCTGGGGGTACACTTATTAAAAAGGGTTGAAAACCCCAGCTTTAAGATACAGTGTTAGAGATACATGCTGATTAATACAAGTGGAATTCCCAGACTATGCTGGAGCTATAGATGAAACCTGTAGAACCACAATGCCTGATACACATAGAACTGTCTCTATAAATACACACTAGCACCCATATACAAAAACTAGACAAGTCAGGCCATGTCAGCAGTGACTAGCAAGCGTGCTGTGGGTCAATAATAGGAGAAGTACTTACATTGCTGGGGCAAACCTTTGAACTCCATCCCTCCCCTGTCCTAGACTGATAGTTTATGACATATTGATGATTAGTTTTGTTTAAAATGGTAGCACCTCTGAACATCTGCTGTTTTGTAGGTCATGCATAGCATGTTACAGGCGTACTAGAGGGACTGAATACCACACCAAATTCTGGAACTGATCAAAATACATCAGAGAAGGGGTGTCAAACTCACTTTGCCCCCTACCTAGATCTGGACCAGAGGGCTCCTCAGGGACTGAAACCACGCCTGGCAGAAGAGGGACAAATGGCAGAGATATTGGTCAGCACTGGCAATGGTGCTTATCTTAAGCAGTGGTGGTGCAAATGGTGATGGCTTGGCATCAGAGGGGCAAATCTGAGCCCTCCTTCTCTCCACTGATCCCAAGCAGTGGTGGGGCAAATGGTGGTGGGGAAAACAACAGCAGAGAGAGTGGTGCTGTGTCAGCACAACCCTCACTCACACCCTGCGGTCAGCAGCCATGGCCAATGATGCCCCATGGCCCTAAATTCTGCAGCAGCCTCCTCCCCCCACCCCCCAGCCCACCCCTGAATTCCCTGCCCCACTTGGAACCCCAGTGTGGAGGAAATAGCTCCATAGGCCAAATCCAGCCCACAGGCCAGATGTTTGACGAGTAGAGAGAAACGGATAAACAGACAAATTCCAGCAAGTCGAGCTGAGGGCCTCACTTCGCTCAGCCAATGTTTTTGTGTCACTTCTACATGCACGGACACCACGATATCAAACGTGCCAAGTGTAAATAGAACCTACCTGCACTTGGAACAAGCCTGCAGTGAGCATCATGACTGTTTATGAGCACTGCTTTGTGACAACACAGACATATTGCCTCTGACACATCCCAGGATTCACTTTGGTACTCAAGCTTTCCAGCCCCATCTCCCTTCAAGGTTCCACTCTTTGATTTAACCCTGCAAGGGCACTCTACGACCGCACACCTTTCTCAATTTCTCTGTTGTTGACAAACTAGGTTGTAATGCTTAACCATGCTTCAGGGAACTTGATGGACCTTCTGAGGTCTGCTCCAGGGACTTTCTGTGCTCACTTGGCTTTCACCTTGTGTGCCCAGCAGGGGTATGGTGACACAGATTAAGTTGCCTTGCAAGGCCAGCCCCCAACTTTTTGGGGTCCCCTGCAAAATGTAGTTTCGGGGCCCCTTGATCCCTCCTTGAGGCTGAGGTTGGAGCTGGGAACTCCTCCCCCGCTCCGCTGGGAAGGAAATGAACATCCCAGCACACTGGATGCAGGGGGAGGGACAGTGGTCGGGATTTCCGGCTGGAACAGTTCAACTAACATACAACCCACCGGGCGGGCGGATGGCCTGCACTGCAAATACGGGAGGGGCCGCGGCCACCTGGCTCTGCGGGGACCCCTGTGACCGCCGGTTTCACAGTATAAGACAGGCCGACCCTGTTGTCTTGTACCAGCATCAGAGGGGCAAATTTGAGCTGTGCTCTGGACACATATTAAGGCTGGCCCCAACCAATTGTAAGTGGGTAACTGGGCACTCAGTCTGGGAAGTAAAGGTAGTCATCATTTTATCTTGTGTGCTGTTAGTTCCTGAAACTAGCATGGCTTAAGCAGCCTAACCCAGTGGGCTACTAGGCCCACGGGGACCCTTGACCTTAAGGGAAGCACCAGTTTGTGGCTTCCTGGAATACAAAGGCATGAGCTGTACCTGTTCTTTGATGCAGAAAGAGTTTGTATTTATGATTGATGGGTTGTAAACACAGTTCTTTTTGTCAGACTGTCACACATGCCAGTAAATTTTCCCCTTCATCATGAACTATGAGCACATTATGATAAATAATGTGCATGTCCTGTAGTGAAATGGGGCAGAAATAGGTACCACGGTATTTCCATTTAGTTTCATATTGCCAGAGTACTTGCAAGAAAGGAATACGCTGAAATTAGATTTAGTTTTATTGAGGACCGAGGCTACTGCCTTCAGACCTGAACAGTGGTCAATGGTTTCATTACCTGTTAAGTCGTGCTCAAAGTCTGGCCATGTATCTTACTGAGCACTCCAGTTGTGCTGTACACAAGCTTTGTATTATACTGGCCAGCTGCCTAAAAAGTGACTGAATGTACAACTCAGGTTTGCACATGGTTACCTGGACATCTCTGCACACTGAACTGTATGTCACCAAAGGACAATTGATTCATTCATTCATAGCAGACACCATTAACCTCGTACATGTGCAGAAAGTGTTCTGAATCTTGAAGATGCCCCAAGAGTCCCTCAATGACACAAGCTAATTATCTCCTCATTAACAACAACATTAGCATTCCATTTGATGTATACAAGTTAATTTGTTAATTGCACTTTAATTACAAAGTTATTAAGAGCTCGGAGGCATTCAACAGAAGATTGCAATTAACACGCTCTGCAAAATTGCTTCCAGTAATTTAGAGATGTTATCTGAAACCGATCCTCTGCCTTAAAGCAATGAAGAGAAAGAGACAGAAGATTTATGGCCTGACACCACAATTTCCTCCATCCTCTCAGAAGAGGGTTTAGCTTGCATCCTGAGAAGAGCAAGCAACAATGATTGTCAAGATCACCATTATATCACTTGTTCTTGGATTGCTTGCATCACTGTACAATCAAGTGCTCCATTCCCCACTTACCCTACACCAAAAATGCCATAATACAGGAAGTAGGGAGGTGACTCTTGCCAAGGATCATTAGTTCCCACTAAAATCAGTGCATAGTAGAGTGTAATAAGACTTGATTCTTCTGCAGTGGTAAATCATTTCTGCCCCTTGACTCCATTTTGTTCTATGCAAGATCCTATATTCCCTCATTACTATGATATTGGAGCACTTCTCAGGAGAACATTATGCCGTGTGACCAATATCTGTTACACATGGCTCATTCTCTCCCTCATCCTTTTCCCAGGAGGACAGTTCTGTGCATGGTGGAGCACTCTGTTCAGGTAGGGTTTTGTTTTGCTTTATTTTAAAATGCCCAGGCTGCCCAGTGTTTCTTTTAGAGAAGGAAGCGCAATAAAGTGCTTAGCCTATGTTTGTGAATAAGAGACATATTTGGGATGGTCCTTGTCTCCTGAGAGATCAGCTCTTGAGAAAGATTTGAAACCTTACATAGATGAAAATGTATTGTCTTATGAGAAGCAGAGTTGTCCACCATGGTCCTCATTCCAGTGGTTTAAATAGCCCCTTAGACATGCTGGGTCAAGGCCACTGAATGATAAGGACCAAGACCGTGAACTCCTTCACTGTCCCTAAGTTGTACATTTGTCTGGGTAGCTGCTTTGATGTTGAATACCAGTTATTATGATATAGGATAACCTGTCTTTGCAATTAAAGAGGAACATAAAGTAGGCCATTATCTATCATTCCATCCATACATCCAGTTACTAATGCTCCTAAACTTTGGTATAAGAAATAAATATAAAAAGGAATAAGGCAGGACAATGACCGCGTTGCAGACTAAAACCAGAAATAAAAATTAAGTAAAGGGGATTTGAAAAATATAATTGCTGAATGTGATAGTTTAACTTTTGCTTCCCTTTCAGCCTGACTGATGTGAATTTCTTAAATGCTCGCCATTTTGTAGACAGGAAAATACTGTGAGTATATAAAAACACCAACATATCCCTTTTCCAAATTCCAAGAATAAAAAGTTTTCCTTCCATCATGAAATAACTATGGATTTTAATAGAAATTTTTCATCATTCTACAGAAATGTTGACTAATCTGATAGAATTTAATACTAGATTACATCCCTGCTAGAGAAGTCTTAAGGATTTTTAAAAAAAGCTATACAAATAAATTATTTTATTCTCTATAAACGGTACTTGTTGTTTAGTAGACTTTCTATATCTCTCTCTCATTCATTTCAATTGGACCTTGTTATTCATCTCTCCTAAATTCTATAGGACAGTTGTATATGTAATCCTTACCAAATTCAGAAAATAAGTCACTTCTCTGGAAGGACTGAATAAATAAACTTACTTGGCTAACACTTAAATCCCGATGCACAATCATCTCTATGCATCTATTATCATGCTGTACCTCAACACCTTTTTTCACACTCTGCTTGTAGTTCATAAACTTATTGGGCAGTATTTAGGACTTCATTTGAGCTACAGGGATATATATCAGCTACAGGTCTAGCCCACTGAGTTCAGGTGTTGGACAGGTAGGTATTACTTTCGACCTAGTAGCATACACATCCGTTCTCTAAACTGGATAATTCTTACCCATAATCTCCAAAGGGTCAATCTAGAAGACCTCAGGGTCCCTACAGGATTTTGAGGACAGGCATGAAGGAAGAGCAGGACAACTGGATGTATGCCTTTCAACCTTTCTATTCACCTGTGCATTATATCAACTTCCTATCCACTTCGTTAAAAATCAGCCAAGTACTACAGGAGAATGAGTCACCTGAACAGTTACTTTTTAATACCACTGATCTTGAAATTAGAAGCCTAGCATCATTTTAATGGAATCTTTTTCTTTTGAATAGCATTTTTTCTTTTTGCTCCTTTGAAGATCTCTAGTTACATCTCACTTAATGCACCACATGTCTTTATCAGAGGGAAAAGCAGTACATTATAGGACATATAGTTCAGCTACAGCACTGAAACCATAGAAAAGGACAGAGGCATTATGTGAACCGCTTTTCCTAGCCTAGCACCCCAGGCAGATGCAGTTGGATGTTGAAATATTTCTCTCTAATTTTCCTGACAATAAAACTAAACACTAAAATGGAAAATTGACATTTTTCTCCAGAATACTTCAACGTTGTACAAATAGCACCTTTTAAAAAAGGATACCGTTATTGTGGATGATGGAAATTGGAGAGACCATTTAAAAATGAAGTTCAAGTGGCTGCTTCACAAGCAAAATTACCCCTAGAAACACATTTCCTAGTACAGGTAAAATATCAGCTCTTCAGTTAAGAGCATGCTCCTGATACTAAATCAGGATCAGTCAACAAAGTTGGAGGGTGGGGTAGGGGCAAGGGGAGAAGAGTTTTAATTAGTCTCTGTTTTAATTAGTATTCTGGTAGGGTGCAGAGCTGCTGCCATTTCATGGAGTCCACGTTAGCTACAAGTGAATCTGTGGTTGAGCAAGGTGGAAAGTAGAGTTGGGCAATTATTTTTGATAACTAATTTACCATATGCATTTCAAATCTAGTTTTGGTCAACTCAAAATGATTCCAAATTTAGGTTGAGCTTTCTGAGTAGGTTTGGCTGAAAAAAAATTAAAGTTAGATGCCTGACAGTCATGAGAGTCAAGTAGATTGTGGACAGATAACTTCAGATCCACTCAGGGCCTCGTTCAGAGCAGGGATTATAACCAAGGACACTTGCCTGAGCACCAGGTTACATCGGGGCAGATGTAGGGGAGTACAGTGGCATGGATGCACTCTCCCCCTTTCACTCGTTCAACAACATAGCTTACCTGTGACAGCTCCGGAGCAGTGTTAACTTGAGAAATTCGAGAGCAACCTTCCAGAGAGCGAAAGGAAGGGAAAACAAGACATGAAAACTGAAATGCTTTCATGAACATTTCCATTTTGTTCAAGTCATTTGCCATCAACAACAGAAGAGGAAGAGGAAGAGAAGGAGGTTCAATAGGGAAGAAAAAAGAAATACGGAGAAAGAGGTCTGAGGATGGGGGAGGAAATGGGAAGTGCCACAGGGAGTCCATGACACAGAAGGGAAAATGTGGGTGGTGCACTGGGAGCAGTGGGGGAGGATTGCAAGGAGTCTGTGATTTATGCTATGTACTTGGCCAACAAAAACAGTGGAGCGCAACTCTCTGCTATAACAGAGTACACCACAATGGGACTATTTTGTTTAGCTTTTTTTTTACCACCACCACATTTATCTTATGAAAGGGATCAAACACTTAGTCCTGGAATCTCCCCAAAGAGTCAGACTATCTATATACCCCACCATGTTTGTACTCCAGTAACTTCTGGAAAACACTCTAGTCTCTTGGCACAATGGTGTTGCTTCCATATCTTCTTTGATTTCTCAGTTAATAATAGAGCTGTCAGGAGAACACTTCAAATGCTGAATATTAAGTGTGAATACTAAGCACCTTGGACCTCCCATGCATTGGCTATGCAAAATAAGACCAGTGCTAAGTTGTCTGGAGAAAACTGTGAGAGCTACACTGGAAGCTCTGTCTAGAGCTGAACAAAACTGTCGTCTTGAAACTGAAATCGGCCAAAATTTGCCCAATTTGATGTTGTTTTTACATAATTAGGACAGGTTTGGCCAAGGTACCCAAGCTGCTCCCCAATTTGAATAAACCTGAAGCAAAGTTCTAATTCAAAATGAAAATCATGGTGAAAGATGCTTACTCCACAGCCAAGCATAGTACATATTTAGCTAGGATATAGGTGATACAGGTTTAAGACTATAGTCTGAGTAAGACTTGAACTCCGACCTTCCACATCCTGAAATGATACCTCCGAGTTCCTGCCAGTTCTGGGATTGAACACATTTCCTTTGTTTTGAGTAGAAATTCCATCTTGGACCCAAGAAACCTTCCTGATGGTGGGTTTGGCAAAACCAGTATGTTTTCACAAAAAACTTCTGTTTCAAAACAAACAAACAAAAAACAACAAAAAACCCCAACCTTTTTACTGAAAAATCCCTGATCATCAGTATTCTCCATTCCCTTCTCTTGTCCAAGGCCCTGTTCAGCAAGGCTCAGGCTTACTTTTGAGTCTTCTGAAGTCAATAGGACCATTCACCTGTTTAAAGGTAAACACATGGCTAAGTGCTTTTCTGGGTTGCAGCCCAAGTGATTACAGAAAACAACCAGACCCAGTTAGGTCTTAGCTTCTCTGACAGACATCCTGATACCGTATGGGGACTCAATAACAGACCGAGACCTGCAGGAAGCAGTCCTGAAAGTAATGAAACCACACTACTCAGTATTGGGCAATCCAAGTCAATTTGTGAACAGAAGAGCCTTCTGTTAAAGGAGAAAGTCTGACCCTTAGTATTGATACTATATGTTCCAGGGTGGTCTGATCTAAAAACCAAAAAAACCAAAAAAACCCAAAACCCAAAAAACAAACCCAGGTGATACACTGAGCTGTTCTTGTTTTGTCCAAACAAGATCTGTAATGCTTCCTTCGTTACAGCCTCCTAATCCAGACAGGTCTGCCCACGTTTATGTTAACTGGCTTTTTGAAGTTCATACATATGAACATCGCATGTCAGCTTTAAGATGTGTTGGCAGAAGAGCCCACGCCTACAGCAAAGCTAATCCTAGTCTTTTACGTCAGTCTTGTCTTCCAGTGTGGTACAGATTAAAAAAAAAAAGACTCAATCGACGTAGACAGCTGCTGTTTGGCCATTGTGAGGTGGTTTCCGTGAGGAAGCGAGAGACAGTCCTGTCGGCTCTATGCTCTCCTAAGCTCCCAGCAGCTAACGTGCAGAGGAATGTGGTTGAAAGCACAGGAAGCAAAGCCAAATACCTGTCAGACTCTCTCACACTACAGATTTGCCAGGAGGTCTATAAAAATGTCATTGTCTCTCAGCTGCTGGTGATTATATTCCTTTTTCTCTGGCTGTTGCTTGTGTGTATGTGTGTGTGTGTGTGTAATATATATTATGCCCCCACCCCCCAGTCTAAAGAGTGAATATCATTCTGCACTACTCTGGCCTTCCCCTGGCCTTTTTCAAACAATAATAGACTAAATATAAAGAGACAGAAGCCGTGTCTTGGCTCTTTAACTGGTGCCAAGTAAAATGAATAATTAAGACTGCATTACTTGCAAGGAATTTACACTGAGGCTTTTAACTTAGGACCCACTAAGATGCTTTTTAAAATACATTATTCCCCCTTCATCTTTTACACAGAATTTGTATTCCATTCTAATGCTTTCCAGCAGCTACTGTGTAGATCTAACTTAAAAGAAAGAAAGAAAGGTCTTAGGTTTCCATTATATGCCAGAAAGGAGATTGATTTTAGTAGGATAAGGGAGTTTAATCATTGTGTCTGTGGTTTACCTGCTTGCAACCTTGCATCTTTTCTTCCAGCAGAGATTAGATTGGGATCTTAAACAGAAGCTCGTATGAATTTGGTATGAAAGATTTAAAAAACTCCAATTCAAACACTACACTATTTAAACTCACCTAGAATCACCTAGAAGTGATTCTAACCCTGACTATTAAGGAATTGCACAGTAGCTAGCCCCCAGGGAGCATGTGGCTATATAATTCAGAGTAAGGGCTTTATTGGCATCACTTTCTCAAAGAGATCTGAGAGTGATTTTCACTGTGTAATCGATCCAGAGTCATACTTGGAATAGATCCTTTGGAAGTTAGACATTCAGTTCACAAAAGTTTGTTAAAATATGACCATTGGGATGGGAGCCAGAAGAGAATGTAATGCTAGTGTTAAGGGCTGGATTGAACAGCTTGGAACTTAAGTCCCATGTTTATATATAAATAAATCTACTATAAACAGAGAGTCAAAGTTGCTTATTTTAGTGAACTTTCAAAGGACCTAGACACAGGAATTTTGCGTGATAGGTAGTGGCTTAGCAGATTGGAGTCTTCCAGGAAGATCAGTAGATATATGGAGAGTATGTATGGAAATAAAAAAGCAATGGCAGGAAAGCAAGTAGGTAAGAGAACACATACAAATGGAGATGACTATAAAGAAGCTAGTGTGTAGTACCGGGCCTACTCCAAAGGAAAAAGAGAAATACACTCCTTATCAAATATGATTACAGCAAAGAAGAAAATGTGAGAGACTGAAGAAGTCCAAGCTCTTTAAAGAGAAGATTAAGAGGTGACTGCTCATGGCCTACAAGCAGCTACACAGGGGAAGGATTCCAATACAAGAAGAACCTTCACAAAGGCATAACCTAGCAAAGGACAAAAGTCAAAGACAAAAGAAGGCAAGGGAAAAGTAAGTGACAGTGAGGGTGTAAACAAATATCACATTTGGTGCAGGTCTGATTTTTGCCATGCTTGACTCAGGTCAAAAAAGTTGCAGGTCTCTCATGTATATGCATTGCCTTTCCTAGGCACTCCCCCTGTGGAAAGCATCCATTGGGTAATGGGCCAGGTGAGAGTACCCAGGAGTGACTAGATGGGAGTTCCGGTCAATTCCATTGATGTCACTATCCCTTCCCTTCTCACCATCGCTCTCCCAACTACCACCTACATTGCTGGTGTTTCATTACATGTGCTGCTACCATGAATGCCTGCTTGTACCACTCCTACAATGCTACTACCACTGACTCCACAGAATGGACCTGCATGTTATCCTTGCCCTTCGGGCCATGGTTACCTAGCGTCTGGAGTGCACACACACGGTTATATAGTGGAAGGGACCAGTGGCAGTTCACACATGTGAACTTGGCTTTGGCCATCCAAGAAATGAGAAATAGATGGACTTTTTTGCAGGAGAGATGACCATGTACTTGCTGGATCCTATGAAAAGGCACAGAAAGGCATGAGAGTATAATTAACCAATGTAACATCCCCAGGGGAAGTGGTGGGGTATCCATTTTCAGAGTCTTCAAATCAACACTGGATCTCTTTCTAAACAAACCCCTCTCATTCAACCACAAGCCATCGGACTTAACTCCAAAACTGATAATATTCAACGGTCTATGTTAGACAGGAGGCCAGATAAGGTAGCAGCAATTGTTCCTTCTAGCTTTAAAATCTCTGAATCTGTGAATTTATGAAGATGGTGACAAAAATAGAAGCCTTTGTGGAAGATACCTAACTTGGTTTACTCCAAGAGTGAACACTCAGCAGTACAATGCTAATGCTTTCACCCAGAATTATAGAAAATGAGGCTGGGATATTAAAGGCAAGATGTACTTAATAAATGAGAATCTAAGGCATGAGATATACCACACCACAAATGACTTGTTCAATGCTCATTGCAAGTTTTTCCCCCATCAATAGACATACCGGGTAATTATAATGATAACATCTCTCAGCAGACTGAATCCATTTTCAAACTTAGATAGTTAACCTAGGCCACTAAAGGCAGAGGAAAGACAGTTGTGAAAGTGAAGCTTACAAAAATGCTCTCCTTCAAAATGTATATGCCAGTGATTTTCACCTGGGGTGCCACCAGATCCTTTGAAGGGCACTGCAAGGTGTGAGGAGATAAGTGAGGTGGGAAAAGATAAGCAGATTTCATAGATTTCCTAGACATAGACATTAGGGCTGGAAGGGATCTCATAAGATCATAGAGTCCAGCCCTCTGCCCAGAGGGCAGGAAGTCAGCTGGGGTCAAAGGATCCCAGCAAGATAAGCATCCAAAGTTCCTTAAAAGTGTCCAGAGTAGGTGTTTGCACCACCTTGGGGGAGTCTATTCCAGGCCTTGGGGGTTCGGACAGTAAAGAAGTTTTTCATTATGTCCAGCCTAAAATGGGAGTATGTGACTGTTGGACCTTGTCATCCCCTGGGATGCTCTGGTGAATAGGCGTTCCCCCAGATCCTGATCCTCTTTATGTACTTACAGGCTGCCACCAAGTCACCCCTGAGCCTGCGCTTCTCCTGGCTGAAGAGTCCCATGGCTTGCAGCCTCTCTTCATAAGGCCTGTTCTCTTGCCCTCTGATCATGCATGTGGCTCTCCTCTGGACTCTCTCAAGCTTCTCCACGTCCTTCCTGAATTGTGGAGCCCAGAACTGGATGTAGTACTCCAGCTGCAGCCTTATCAAGGCCAAGTACAGCAGAAGGATGACATCCTGGGTCTTCCTTGAGAGGAATCGGTAGATGCAAGCCAGAGTTTGTTCGCTTTCCTGGCTGCAGTATTGCATTGGTGGCTCATGTTCACCTTGTGGTCAATCATGACCCCCAAGTCTCTTTTGGTCATGGTGCTAGCAAGTGTAGCATTGCCAAATCTATAAGCGTGATGTGGGTTCCCCTCCCCCGAGGTGGAGCACCTTGCATTTCTCTGTATTGAATGCCATCAGGTTTTCATCCACCCACCTTGCAAGCCTATCAAAGTACTCAAGTGTAGATACTCTTCCCCAAAGTTTAGTGTCGTCAGCAAACTTGGCTAGTCCTCTTCTGACACCAGAGTCCAGATTGTTTATGAAGACGTTAAAGAATACAGGTCCAAGAATGGAGCCTCGGGGGATGCCACTAGTCACTGAGCGCCATGTTGATTCAGTTCCAAGCTGGGAGGGGCATGGGGGAGGGCCCGCCCACACTCTTCTGGGATGCTCCATCCGCCCCAGCATCGCAGTGTTCATGAGCCGTGCCTGGTACCTCGAGTTATGTAGAAAAAACATTTAAACCTGTGTCTATGGCTGTATCGCTAATTCTCAGAATCAGTATCGAATCTTTAGATTCTGATTTGACCGAATCGAATCAGGGACAGTGATCCGAATCAACAGATCGAATCACTGCCCCCAATTTGAGCTGAATCCAAATTGAATAGGGCCCACTTTGCACACCCCCACTGGACAGTATGGGAGTTCCTCTTGTCCTGGTAGGTGACCTAGCTCTTCCCTCTTCAGATAAAGCCAGGCTCAAGCTTGTCCATGTACATTAGTTTTGAAACTGGGTTCCACACTGTGATGTCGGAGGTCTTATGGCTATTGCCACCCGTCAGTTAGGTAGCCCCTCCTCTCGTCCCTCCTGCCACAACTTTGCTGGTATATTATTGTGAGAGGGTTCCAGTGGAGTTCTTATTAGAGGGGTTCCCCAACATGGGTGTACTCACAGCTGTTGCCTATGATGTTCTGCGGGGCTCTGCCACCCCTACACCCCGTCCACTCGCCAACCAATCACGTGCTGGAGGGATGGTGTCCTTCGGTCCTCTGCAGGCTTTCCCGCCTTTGGCTTTACCAATGCGGTGACTCGGACTTAGCTGTACAGCTCTGCCAGCCCGTCCTCTTGTCTCTCTGACTCTTCTGATATCGCTTAGCGTCCTTCCTTCCTAACTTCCCTAGAAATAATATTCCCCTTGGGTAGGGCTGCTCCCAGAGCTGCCTTCCCTTATCCAGTGGATTCCAAGGGATTCCGCACCTGTCCCTGGCTCTATTTCTCTTAGGGATAGTGCTGGCAAATGCAGTGTGCCCTGTCGTTCCCCTTGCTTTCCTCCTCTCAAGGGTAGTACTGGTCTCTCCCTGCTTGCTATCTGTTGCAAGGCAGGAAGTTTCCCCTTGCTTTCTTCAGCTTGTGGTTTAGAGGCTTCTCCTGCCTCTTGTGCTGGTGCAGCACAGCCGATCTGGTGCCTTTCCCCAGCAGGAGCCTCAGCACACCAGACATGCTGTCTTCTCTGTCTCTGTCTCTGTCTTTTAAATTTTCCTGCAGCGGCCATATTGGCCGCCGCAATTGGCCCAGCTGTTTCCCTTACTGGGAACAGCTGCTTAAATAGCCAGCATAATACTGGCTCCTGCGGCTGTAGCTGCGGCTGCAGCTGCCGCCGCGGTCTCAGCTCCAGCACCGCCGGGTCTCCCGGAGGTAAGTTACCCCCTCCGGGGTTCTGTTCTGGGGTTTTGTCTGCCTCGCAGCCTCTCCTCGCCGTTCCTTGTGCCCATGACAGCAGCGCTCCACCATCACACACACAATTCACAAAAGTTAGAGCGGTGCCTTGAGTCCAAAAAAGGTTGAGAACCACTGGTATGTGCCTTACACTTCCACAGTAAATTCTCCAGAAATCTCAAATTTGGTGCAAACTTCCATGCCTAATCTGGTCCCAAGGGCTAGAGTTCAGGGCATTGTCCAGTAGTTATTCCTAGCCAAATCCATTATTTGTAATTTATTCAGGGAATTTCATCCTATGCCACACTATGAAAAATATATCTGGAAGTAGCCAGCATGCTAAGAAGCCAAGAAAGACTGCAAAATGTCATTGTATACCTAGCCACACTCTGCAAGACCTCCAATAATATTTTGGGGGGGGACCAACTAAATTATATTTATGAAGTTCCCCACTTAACCTTATTCACACCACTAATGAAGAGACCACTGTGCTCAAGTGAAAGAACAGCCTTGCCTTATGAATACCAAGTTCTATACCTTAAAATATTTAGCAATTCAGAAGTTATATGAATGATATACAAAGCCTAATTAAAGTGATCCTGCAAACAGCAATGAAACAGTTGCCTCAATTATGTTGCTTGTTTTCATGTAAACAAACATCACCGAGAGTCATACGTAACCACCAAGAATTTTCTACTAATGGACAACCACAGATTTTTTAAATAGTTCTCTTGCAGCAAGTGAATAAATAAGTAAATAAAATAAATGTGCCTCCGAGTAGAGCTGTTTAGACTTTTCCTGATGAAACTTTTTCATTAAAATAATGTTTTGAATGAAAAAAATTACCTAGCCCTGGCCCTGTGCTTCTTTTTATACAACCCCATCGACCTGATCCAATGCACATTGCGGTCATTGGGAGTTTTTCTATAAATTTCATAGAGCAGTGAATCAGACTGTAAATGTTTACATATGGAATAACATAGTATCTCAAAGAAAGCCTCCTGGAGAAGACTCCAGTGCAGTTTCTGCTATCAGGCACACACATATAGATTCCATTGGCTTCAGCAACACACTTATACATTTGACGGTGTAATTCTTCTCACAGTGGGTAACAGAGATTGACTGAAGCATCCTTAACTTCCTGACAAATGGCTCCTTATAGCTAATTACGAAGACAGGCATTGTTCTCTGTGCCTATTCCTATCTCCTCCCTTCCAGAAAGACTATCACACAAATGCTGGTAGTGACCCAAGTGACTTTCTGTATGAAACGAATTAGGAGGTCTCAGTCCAGCTAACACAGGACTGGTGTCTGACATCAAAAAAGCACCCCAAGTTATTACTGGGTAATGTTGATGGTCATTTAACCTGGCAGGTTAAAGACAGAACTACAGAATGACCTAACTCCCTTTTCACCATCCGTGTTGATCCTTCAAGTCAGGCCTGGGAACAGGGCAATATAGAAAAGCTAGTCATTGCTGCACATGTATTGTAAGTCATTGCCAGGAGTGTAAACATGATACCACCAGATTCCTATAATTAATTTTTTTAACAAAAATCATCTTTTTAAAGTTTTTTAAAAACAGCTCTTAACAGAAAGCAATTGCCATGAAGTGCGTCCTGCACAGAGGATCAGTATTTGCAGGCACTAAATAGTTCATATCCCAGCGGCATTAACCACACTAATATTACCCGAGCAATTTTTAATTTTGTTTGAATATTCCTACAAGTGCCACTCTTGAGTTGATTTAATACCATGGCTGTGGCGTCTAATAGCTCTCTAGTGATTAATAACAGCCATTTGTTCAAAGCCAACAGCCCCGGTGTGACAGTAACAGATAAATTAGCAACATTAGAAATATGCTAAAGAAAACATTTATGTACTGGATCAGTGTAGTATATGATAGTAATAGAAATCAGTTGTGCTTATAACAAGCTGTTAATGATGAGTGCAGTAAGTTTAAGTAATTTTTGCCCACTTCCTTTGTACTTGTTTTAACATTACTCATCTTTATCTTGATAAACAGGTCAGTTCTTAAATGCTAAGTTCTTCTACCTTCCCACTACAGAGGAAGGCAAACCCCCACCAGTCTATGCCAATCTATGGAATAAAATTTCTTTCTGATATGTCATTTGATCTGCCCCTGACCACAGGAACAAGACCCTTTAGCCAGGAACCTCCAGGCTTTAGTGCCAGCAGAAGCAGTAGTACGTCCCTGTTGAAATCCCCAGTATTGGCTGCAGTCAACACCCAATGCTTTTGAGGAAGATGAAAAGAAAAGCACTAAAACATGTAGCAACAGGAGGGGAAAAATTCATTCCCAGCCCCATGTAGCAATGAGCAAAGCCCAGAAGCATGGAAAATACGCTTAGTATAGACTAGGTGTCTGGGCCTCTGATCAAGCATGCCTGGCCAGGCCAAACACTTGAGTTATCGTGAGTTATCACACCTGCCCTTGATCGCTGGCTAGTGTGACTGACCCAGTTCTCTGAACCATATTGGCTGTTGAAAGCACCATTTACATCTTTTAAATACACCTGCAGCCTCAAGCACACGTTCACACAGTCTCAGTCTGTTCTGGCAAGCCTCATGTTCACTGCTCTCTAGTGCTCCTGACCTGGCTTTGGCTTATCCTGACCCTGACCTCAGATCTTCCTGGAACTCAGTACTAGTAATTTTGACCCCTGGTTTCTGATCTTGCCTCGCTTCTTGGACTATGTCTCTTGGATCTCCCCTCCTGGCTGTCCTGGAACTTGGTTCCCACATTCTCCAGCCCAGACCCTGACCCAAATGCTCTGGTAATCTGTGGTCCTGTCTTGCTGCCCCCCTAGTTCAGTGATTTCCATTTGGGTCACAACAATAAACAATGGGGTTGAGCACTTCTGGGGAGGGAGGCATGGGGGGGCATGTGCCCCCCCCCCCCAAGATTTTTGTGCAGGGCGGGGGTGGATATGGGCTGCAGGCTTGGTGCTCCCCACCCTACTGCCCTTCCCCTGGGGCCTCTGCAACAGAGCAGGGCAAAGCAGGAAGGCTCGGTGCCACTGCTGGGAACATCATGCCGGCCATGCTGCCATGGTGAGGCACCCCCTGCCCACCCAGCAGCAGCAGGGGACCCAACTCCACACTGCCACCACTGCTGCTGCTGGACAGGCAGTAGGTGCCTCACTATGGCAGCACAGCTGGTGTGTGACTCCCAGCAGCAGCACTGAGCCACCTGCCCTCCTGTGCCAGGTCCATGGAGACCCCCAAGGGGAGGGCAGCAGGGCAAGGAGCCCTGAGTCTGCAGTGGGCAGCTTGCATCCTTCCTTCCCTCAAACAACTATAGGCTCCACTTCAGCCATGCCGCCTGAGGGAGGAGGGAGCAGGGGGAGCCAGACTCCATGCTCTGCTCCAGCCACAGCAGCTACCACCTCTCACGGGCAACAGCTGGGGCTCAGGTGGTGGCAGCAGGGGGCTGCAAGCCAAAACCCTGGCAGCTGGGGGCCCCCACTGGCAGGGTTGGGAGGGGCAGAGGGCTGTGAGTCATGAGTGAAGGGCACCAGCAAGCTGGGGGGGCGGGGGGGCTGTGGGTGAGGAGTGAGGGACACTGGCAGGGCCAGGGGGCTATGGGTGGGGAGTAAGGGGCACGTGGGGGGGTAGGGCACTGCAGGCTGGGAGTGAGGGGCCATGCCGAGGAAAAGGTTGGGAAGCACTGCCCTAGTTACTCTCAGTAGTCTACCACAGGCCCAGCCGCCTACGTCCTGGCTGACCCCTCACATTAAGGCTTGCCTCCCAGGTACAGGGGGACAGACTTAACACCAGAGCAGATTTCCAGAGGTGAGCACTGGCTGCTTTACAGGTGTGACAAACCCAGATTACTGCCCTGCAAACCCAGTGTGATCCACCAGAGCTGCCAGCCTGCTCATGCCATGGGGGGAACGAATTTTAGTTAAAGCACCCCCACTGCCATTTCAAAGCGTGGGGACACTTAGATGCGATGCAGAGGCTGCTGAAATGTGCTAGTTAGCACACTCCAGAAGACACATGCTAATTAGCACACATCAGAGCAAACATCCAGCACATGTATAGGTGACCAATAAGACATTTTAGAAAATAGGCTGGAATTTTATTTATAGGCTAAACCAAGAACAGAATGCATTTTTTTCTTTTTTCTTTATGTACTATCAGCCTTTCCCAGTGGAAGGCTCTAGGAGTTCAGATCGTACTAGAACACAATACTGATCAATATAATTTGATTTTCTTTGTTTCCAAGATTGAAATCCTCTGTGCACTATGGGAGAAAGTTGACAGAACTCTTCCCACCAGACTGAGCTCACGGTATATTAAAGTGTATCCCCTTAGCTTTGGTTTTGTTATAGCTACTATTGCAATGAGTTTGTTTCCAATGCTTTATTTCTTGCGTATCAAAAAATGGTAAATATAAAGGTTCTGTTAAGCTTCAACTCGTCCTCTAATTTTATAGATCTGAATTATTTGGTTTGCAATCTCCAACAAATGGGCTTGTCTAAGCAGTACCAGTTGCCCCACAACGCATTACCTTAAGCTCCTCCTCCTGGCCCCACACATATTTTCCCTTCTGGCTACCCAGTGGGTCAGCTTTAAGAAGAGCACAGAAACGTACGTTAGGTAATGCCTAACCTGTGGCCTGGCAGTTACAGCACTTTGTTAGAGAGCAAGAGAGACAGGCTCAAACCTCTTCTTGGTGAAGCGGGGTCTGGAACTCACTCTGGTCATCTATTCCCAGCATAAGTGCCCCAGCTGCTCCCTTAAAAGCAGAGGGACCTTCTCTGGTAACACACACCAGGGAAATGTAGGGTGAGCTTGGCTATGTGGGATCCAAACTGCATGCAAATGCCAAACATTGCAGTCACATGGCTACATAAGTGCCGCTTACCCACATGACGTGGAAATAGGATTTGTTTTTAGGGTCTGTAATTTGGGACAGGAGAATCCAACAGGTTAATTTTGCAATACACACATATCCCTGCTTGTTGCATTTTTATATATCCACCAAAGCATCATTAATTCCCTTGGACCTCAATGCTGGAAGGTGACAATATGCAAGTGTTCATCTTCATTTGCTGTCATGCCAAAGTAAATTGCCTTCTGCTACCTTGTTTCGCTACCAGAGGTTTACTTAGCATGCAGTGGAAATATGACAAGCTGCTCTGTTTGAAAGATGCATTCCAGGCAATGAGTCTCTGCCTTTGTGGGCTGTGTGATGCTTTCTGACTGGTGGCAAAGTTCCTTTTATGGCTTAATGTGGTGCATGAATTATATATTAGTTGAGGTTGTCAATCTGTCGGGCCAGTTTTTAAGGAAAATCATAAGGGAGCAAGAGAATCATGGTGAAAATAGTAAGAGTGATAGAAATATGATTTTAAAAAGGTGTGAAGGAGCAATGACCATAACCCAGAATCCCAAATTCAAACATCCTAAAAATACAGATCCGGATCCATACTTTGCTGCTGTAAGTTTTGTTTCCAAAATAATTCTTGGTTTTCTCCCCTTATTTGGTTCAGATAAGGTCAATATGAGCAGCTCAGAACACAGATGTTGCCAGAACTGAACCAGCCTTCAAACCGGCTTGCCATTTGATTGTATTACTTTTAACAAGCAATATTAAAAAGTACCAATAACTTCATGAGACCACCTGCTCTTAGGACATTTACAACTGTAGTGGGTACGGCTTGCGCGCAGCGTGCCAGCTCAAGCAAGACGCCAAGCCATTAGTGGAATTTCTTCCAACAATCAGGAGAAACCCCTTTCTCCTGATTAGTAGTTTTATGATCTGGGGGCAGAGCTCCCAGGAGGAGGGGTCCCAGTGAAGTTTTTGCTGCCCCTCATGCTGATTGGACCTTTTGTGATCCAGGGCGGAGCCCCAGATGGCTATAAAAGAACAGCATGTTCGGCTGGGAGACCAGACCAGTGAAGGACAAGAAGAAGAGCAGAGCTGAAAAAAGCTAGGGAGAGCTGCCCCAACAGACAATAGCCCTAGGCTCCTGAAGACGCTGCTGGAGGAACCACTGCCAGAGCCTCGGCCCTGGGAGCAGGGAGAGCCCGCTTGGGCCTCATCAATGGGCACCTGCCCTAAGGCACTCTTGGAGCATAGCCAGTCCCTTTCCTCGCAGGCCGAACCCCATCCCTCGCCTCAACAGAAGACGGGGCCTTGGAGGTGCCCAGGGCCGGACCCCAGCCTATGAAGAAGGAACCCCCTGCGACACACCAGAGCAGCAGCCAGGTCCACAAGGGAGGAAAACAAGCCAACCGCATCCCCACTCAGGACAACTGTGAGCTCAAGGAAAAGGGACTTCGCAGGGGAGGAGCCGGAGGAAAGGGACCCCCACCCTCCTCCTTTCAGAAAACCAAGCGCCCATCTCAGGGGGGCTCCAATACACTCACCCCACCCTACAGCAGGGGCTGAAAAAACCTCAGACTATACGACTATACTTTCTCTGCTCTCTTTCCCCCTCTCATTCTGAAAACAGGGACAGACTGGGAGGCAGCGCGCGCAGACACAAATTACAGAAGACTCTCGGTTCTGAAACATCTGAACCCTCATGCAAGGGACCTGAGAATGTATTTGTCCAGCAGGCATAAGAAAGTTTTGTAAAAAAAAAATGCTGTTGTTTGCTTTGTTTTTGTTTAACCTGTTCTTCAGAGGCTTTCTGGATTTTCTTTTGAAATTAAAAATTTTAGTTTTTAAGTGAAAACTGAAAATGTTCTTTTGCAAAACTTACCTTTTCAGGAGCATCCCACAGAAATAAAGAAAAGTCAAAACTCCTTCATGTTAGGTTCTTCGTCCTGGTCAAGGCCTCAGCTTGATCTTGTACCACTTTGTTTCAGAGACAAAGTATAAGCAGTCCAGAGCAATGGTTAGATCTCAACTGGCATCAAGGGTCAAGGTCTATCACAGCACAGCTGCAGCTGGGGTCTCCATGGAGACCAGCCCCAGCCCTATGGGCAGGGGCTGCTGGGAAATGGAGCCCACTGCCAGCTGGATCTGGCACAGGCTGAACTTTGCCTGCCCCTGCCCTAGCCCATCTAGCTGTGTGACTAATTCAGGAACCTGTTCCACCAAACTCTATCCAATGTCTTTTCCTACACCTCCTCCCCTTTTATCCAGTGCCATCCACATTCCCTCTTCCTTCAGTCTAAAAATCAGAACAGCCCTGATTTGCAGGATAGTTGGCACTGAATTAGGAACAGTAGTGAATAAAAGTTTAATTCCTTATTGTAAAATAGAAGGGAAGTTGCTGCACTTGTGCTTGCCATCCTTTACCTTGTGGTAGGTGGTCTGTAAATTTTCAATGCACTCTGTGCTCTGGCCAGGCTCTTCAAGTTGTTGTTATGTAGCTACATTTAGGATATTTCTCCTGAAATCATGACCCTAGGTGTACTCGCATCAAATGTTAACAAGAACGTGATGTGCTCCACTGGCCAACTGTGTTGGGATGGAATCTTCCTGGGTGGCTTAGCTGAGGTAACAGCTCCTATAACTGAAGAAGGCCACAGGGAAAAAACTGTTCAACACTGATCAGGGATGTATAAACCAGAGGTAGTTGGGTCAGGAGTGGGAAGTGAGGCCTGGAAAATATAGGCTAGGGAAACTATGGGATGGCATTGGTGAAGTGTCAAAACCCAAGATCCACAGGTTTTCATAAATTTCATAGAATTAGGGGCTGGAAGGGACCTTGTGAGATCATCGTGTCCAGCCCCCCCGCCATAGGCAGGGAGTCAGCTGGGATCACGTGATCCAGGCAAGAAAAATATCTAGATGTTTTTTGAAAGACTCCAGAGTAGGTGCCTGCACCACCTCTAGGGGAGTCTGTTCCAGACCCTGGACACACACAGCGTAAAGAACATTTTTCTTACGTCTAGTCTAAATTGGCCTTTCTGGAGTTCATGGCCATTAGAACTTGCTATCCCTTGGGGAGTTCTGGTGAACAGCTGTTCTCCCAGGTCCTGATGTACCCCTCTTATATAATTGTAGGCTGCTACCTAGTCCCCCCTAAGCCTTCTCTTTTCCAGATTGAAGAGTCCCAGATCCCTCAGCCTTGCCTCATATGGCCTGCCCTCCAGGCCTTGGATCATACGAGTGGCTTGCCTCTGGACTCTCTCAAGTTTTTCACATCCCTCCTGAAATCGGAGGCCCAAAACTGGACACAGTACTCCAGCTGTGGCCACACCAAGGCCAAATAAAGTGGGAGGATGACATCTCTGGTTTTGCTTGAGATGCATCAGTAGATGCATGCCAGAGTTTGGTTTGCTTTGCCAGCCACAGAATCACATTGGTGACTCGTATTCATCTTGTGGTCAGTCAGGACCCCACAAGTCTCTTTTGGTCGTGATGCTAGTGAGCATAGCACTGCTAAGCTTGTAAGTATGTTGAGGGTTCTTCCTACCAAGGTGTAGCACCTTACACTTCTCTACATTGAAAGCCATCTGGTTTTGGTCAGCCCACCTTGAGAGCATGGCCAAGTTGGCCAGTATCCCCAGTCTGTCCTGTGGTGTGACCGGCCTCCCCCATAATTTGGGATCAACCATAAAATTTGCCAGTTCACATCCAACTCCCAAATCCAGATCATTGATGAAGATGTTAAAGAGTACCGGCACAAGTATCGAGCACTGAGGGACTCCACTGGTCACCCTGCACCACGTTGATATGCTCCCTCCAACTAGTACTCTTTGGGTCTAACCCCATAGCCAGTTACCTAGCCATCAACTAGTAAGAGGATCAAGACCACAGTTCCCCAGCTTGGCCATGAGGACATCGTGGGGAACTAGGTTAAAGACTTTCTTCAAATACAGATATATGACATCCACGTCATCTCCCTTGTCCAGGGCTCATGTCACCTGGTCATAGAAGGAGATGAAGTTGGTGAGGCAAGCCCTGCCAGTCACAAAGCCATGTTGGCTGGCATTCAGGTGCTTGCCTTCTATTAGTCTGGTGCTGATGGATCCCTTGACAATTTTCTCCAGGATTTTTCCAAGGACGGACGTCAGATTGATTGGTCTATAGTTCCTTAGGTCATTCCTCCTCCCTTTCTTGTAGATAGGAACCATGTTAGCTCTTTTCCAGTCATCTGGGACCTCACCCAAGCGCTATGATTTCCGGGGATGGACGTCAGACTGATTGGTCTATAATTCCCTAGGTCATCACTTCTCCCTTTTTTGAAGATAGGGACCACTTTTCCAGTCTACTGGGATCTTGCCCATGCACCACAAATTTTCAAACATCTTTGCTGAGGGGGGGGGGGC
>NW_005842419.1:590417-606157 GCF_000455745.1 Alligator sinensis
TCTTACCCGGGGGGTCTTTAAGAAGCGGCTCAATGCCTACCTGGCTGAGGTCACTTGAGCCCAGTTTTCCTCCTGCCCAGGCAGGGGGTCGGACCTGAACATCTACAAGGTCCCTTCCGACCCTACTTCTTTGATTCTATGATTCTATGTCTGCCAGCTCCTTCAAGACTCTTGGGTGCGTTCTGCCAGGACCCACGGACTTGTGAATGTCGTTTCTCAAGGTAGTTCCTCACTTGATACACATCATTTTTGGGCCCGCCACCCACTCCCAGGATAGTTCATGTCCTTTCTGATAGTGTGATCCCCTTGGGAGGGTGAAAAACTGATGCAAAAAAGTCATTTAGGAGATTGGCCTTTTCTTGGGCATCTGATATCAGCTGCCCCTTAATCTTGTAGGGGCCCAATGCCATCTTTGTTCTTTTTTCAACTTCCCACATATCTGAAGAAGGAATTTTTGTTGTCCTTGATCCCTGTAGCTAGCCTAAGTTTGGTTTGTGCATTGGCTTTTTTGGACCACTCCCTACAGGTGCAGGCTAGTGCCGAGTAGTCTTCTTTGGTGATGCTTCCCGTTTTCCAACTGGTGTAGGCTTCTCTTTTGAGTTTAATGAGGTCCACACACTTACTGTAAAATGGGCAGTTTAAAAGAACCTCATTCTCTAACCTGTACCCCAAGCCATGCAAGCCAGAATAAATTTAAAGTAAACATGAGCCTAGACATAAGAGTTCTGTGGATGACAGTAAGGCAGTGCAGGCAGGTTTGGACTAAAAACCATGTAAACTCTGCCTTCAAAACCAAGGCCTTAGGAAGTTCAGCTGAAATAGTCTGGTTGTCATCTATAAGCAACATCTGTACAGCTGAAGTAGCACTCATTAGTGGCAGGTCTCTCCATTTGGCTAACACTAGTGCTTTGCAGCACAGTTGATCAGCATGTGCCCAAATATTTCTTCTAGCAGCATTAGACAGGAAATCTGTCTACATTAGTGGCATAAACTAACATTTCTTGGGTGGAATAACCCCAGACCTTTGCCCCAGCTGTGTGAATACAGTATGCTTTCTCTTTACTTTTTCCTCACTCAGTGTGTGTGAATCTGTGCAAGATGCGCATTCTTTTCTGGTTTGTCTCAGACCAAGACTCATTTGCAAGAGCCCAACTGTCAACACATTTAATTTTTCTTCCTTGTGCTTTTCTTGGCTAGTTGTGCTGGACAGTGATGATATGTAGACACAAGGGACCCCAGATGTGCTACAGAATGAAATGGAGGCATCAATATTTTCATATCGAATAGATGAGGTTTTCTGCAGATCGCCAGCTAGATGAAGTCAAGGTTGTTTAAGGCTCAAGTGAGAAAGTAAATAGTGATGAAAATATGGGGGGAGAAATGAAGGAATGCAACTTTTAGCTCCAGAAAAGATGTCTTGTGTTTAAGTGTGGTGACTACAAGGACAGCTTCCAAATGTAAAAGGTGCAATAAAAAGATTGGCTTTCCCAATTTAAGTTCTTTCTGTATCCCTGCAAGTTCCTATGAATGACACAAGTGTGCAAGGAAGCACATGTGATATTTCATTTTACAGATGTTGTTTACACAAACTGCCAGTAACATAGCAAGGGTGTAAGTGGGGCACCAGCTGTGGGTATAGACCTAGAAAGGGCATCGCAATGGCTGCCTCCAGGAGTCTTTACTGCAGCAGAAGCAGCTCCAGGTGGGTAAAACTGACAACCCTCTTTTCCACCCCCAGCCCTTCACTGTTATCTGATGCTCAGAGCCCCCCATGAAGCGTGGGGCAGTAGGGGGCAGCAGGGATCCGCCCCCACCCAGCAGCACCTGGTGAGTGGGGGGGTGGGGCTGGTGGAGCAGGCAGGGGTCGGGGGCGCTGGTCGGGGGCTCTGGCAGGGGTCCCCCCATGGGCCCCTCCCTCAGTCCCCCCTCCCCCACCCCTACTTACCAGCTCTGATTCTGGCTGCAGCTCCTTGCTGCAGCCACCAGGGACTGCCCAAATCAAAGCTGTCCAAATCTTTTCCAAAGATTTTGGGGGACTTTGAATCAATTTGAACCTTTTAACTGGTCCCCTGATTCGATTCAAATTTGGAGATTCAGCCACTGAACAGGGCCGAATCTCCTCCGAATTGAATCACCACCCGAAGCTTCAAACAGCCCTAGTATCCAGATAACTTCACTGAGCCAGGTAACTTAAAGACAACACTAGATACTCTTATGACTCACTAGACACTATGAACTATGCACATGGATATGGACATCTCTCTGCTACAACTCACTCCTGGAACACAAAGAATATTCTGGTGCAGAACGGTCTCTGATCTTTCCCTTCCCACCACAGGGGACAGTCCAAAAAGATTTGGGGGCTTTTGGAGAGAGAAGGAGTGGCCCGAGTGTACACTGCCTGTTCCTGTAAGAGCCTTGGCCAGCCAGAAACAAATGAGTGCAGACCTCTGGGCACCTAATTCCCCAAGGCTCTTTGGAAAATCCTAATCTTTATGTAGAAGACTAAACAGAAACAGGGCCACATATTCAAAAGCACCTACATGAACCCAAGTACTACTAAAAGTCAGCTGATTAAAAGCTAATGAAAATTCAACACCAAAATCAATTATTCAGAAAACTTTTTGAAGTTTTTTTCTACTGTCAACACAACTATCATCAAGTATAAATATCTTATCTGTGTCACTAATGGCACCTGAGATCATTGACCATGAACTCAGTGGAATAGGACAGATTTTCTTGTTACCCTTTCTACTCTATCTTCCTTATGCTTCTCTCTGTACAGTCACATTGATTCTGTTTACAGTTTAAGTTAGTGCTCTGATTAAACCTGGGGTAACCCCACCAATTTACATACCAAGGTCACCAAAAATCGGTGCTTGGTCCACTGTCAATTTCCAGTTTTGCTTTCTGGTTCTCGTATCTAGGATAATAGATGGGCACATGTAGAAGACCCGGGTTCAATTTCTGACCCTGCCTCACCCTGGCGGGATGACTCTATTCAAGCCACTTCCCTCCCTGTGCCTGTTTCCCTTCCGTTAAATAAAAGTGGCCTTCTTTGTGACCTACTGATGGAAAGCACTATACAGAGCTAGTGCTGTTATCATTAGCACAATATTGTTGTATTGTTGCCTCCCAAATACAGGGGAAGTGTTTGGAACATTTAAGCCTTAACTGAACCCTGCATTGAAATAAAAGCTCAAATGTTGGGCCTATACTACTTGATGTTATCTCCCCAAGTAGGAATTGATATTAATTACTGCATAGATGTTAGAGTTGGGGTCGGAAGGGACCTCAATAGATCATTGAGTCCGACCCCCTGCATAGACAGGAAAGAGTACTGAAAGAGTGCTGGGTCTAGATGCAGTCCTTGGTAACGTGCTAGCAAGTGCACAACACGACTTTGATATGTAGGTGATTTTATAACATGGTATTACTAATGACTTCTGTTCTTAACGCTCCCTGGATTTTAAACTAAGCATTCTACATAGGATTTAAAAATGCTTCTCTGGTCTTCTTATTTACATATGTTAAATATTATTATTATTATGATTAATAAAACCCCTTGATCACCTGGTCATCATATGTTCCATGATACCAGTGAATGCAAGCTAGAGTTGTGCGGTTTTCTTCTGATGCAGTTCCAGAGTACATTAACACTAATGAGAAAAGGTGTTTTTATATAGTATTAATAAAAAAAGGAGGGAAACTGTAAGCCAAAGAATAGAGGAACAGAAGTCTTTAGAAAATGTCATTAATAAAGGAGAATAAACATACTGAACTGACTCTTTCAAGCCCCATGGAAAACCACAGAGGTTGCATGGCATTTTGCCTACTTGCAGTAAATGGAACGTGTCATAAATTATTACATGCTGTCAAGAGGAACGGGGCTGTGTGAAACCACCAAGTTATACTTCAGGAGGATTTGAGCCCAAAATCGGATATTTTTGGTCAGCCTCTGTAGACTTTGATTGAGTGTGAAATGTTGATATTCATTCCCACCCCCACCTGGCATACCTATTTCCAGGAAGTTGACAAAGCCTGGCCCGTTTCACAGCTGAACTCCGAGGGAAAATTTGTTGGTTAACCTGTGTGATTCTGGGTTTTTGCCCAAGGGGACTGGAAAAAATACAAGTTCTTTTTAAGAAGAAAAATTATTCTGCTTTTCCTCCCTCCCTCAAAACAATTTTCAGTAGCTCAGCCACAAGGTCCAAGCTTGATACACAGTGAAATACTGGGTAAGAATCTCTTGCTGATGTCGCACAGGACAGACTAGATGATGCTAATGGCCCTTTCTTTCCTTATCATCCATTAATCTATGCCTGGCAGTAACGGCCTGTATGTCTACACCACCACTGCAGTGTGTTCTGGCTGGACCTTTCTAGAGTGCTGTCTCCTACCTGGCACGCTCCAAACACAAAACTATAGTGGGGAGCTTAGCCCATGGCACACCTCAGCACCCACTCTCAAGGTCTCCAAAGCAACCACAGTAAGACACATGGGAGCAAACGCTTTAGCGTGTCTCCAGATGTAAAGCGTGTAGGGGTAGTGTTGCAGGTTACCTTTAAATTGTCATAAAGACACTTAAAATGGAGAATTCACCCATTAGAGGGTATTAACCCATGCTAAAAACCCTCGAAGTATTTTATTTAAAGTTATGTCAATTCAAGCAAGGGTCATCTCTGATCTGATTTACCCATGTCATTCTAGAGTATTGTTATTCTGCTTTGGGAAGGTAAAACACTATTTTCATTCCTCCAGCATCCCAGGATGCACCATCCTTTCCCACTCCTTTGCTCCATAGGAAAAACTTTCAACCCTCCTGAATTTTACTGCTGAGGGGGCTGGTGCTAGCCTTAAGCCAACATGCCCGCCTGCCCCTACAGGATGCTACCACAGCATACCCCGACCACTCTGAACACAGGTGCAGCACATTAGTTTGCAGTGTGCTCTAGCACCCCCATGCAAGCAGCAACTGCAATCCTACTACCTATCTCTGTGAAGGGAATGAGTCAGAGAATGAAAACCTTGAGGCAGGCTGCAAACTGGACCTGGGCCTCCATTTTGCCCTGGTATAGTGCTAACCCCACCCCTGCCCCAGTGTGGCATGCGGTGAGCCTGCTGGGTCTCAGCTATGCTCTGGTGTGAGTACCAGCTCCAACTCCCCCCCAACCCAATCCCAATTCATGAACCATGCAGTAATTTTGGTTAATAATAATACTTTCACCCCCTTCTCTTTACTTCTCCCCCTGCCCATTCACTTCAAACAGTATTTCCCCCCCCAAAACTTCTCCCCTCCTGTCCATGGCTCCGGCTAACTACTACTGGCTGTGGAGCGAGAGAAGCCCCAGCCTCCATGGTGGTTTCTCCACCTCCAAGCTACAGGTCTCCCCACCCTAGAGGTGGGAAATAGAGTCTTGGCTCCTGTCTACACCCTGCTTGCTAGGCCCTCTAGAGTTCAAATATTTTAAATGCAACTTGTAACAGCCCTTCAAGTGCGAGCGGGCAGGGAGAGTGTACTCAGAACCTTCCCTTTAGACCACACTGTAGACGTATGTCCATGAATCCTTGTAAGTAGTCATATACATAAAGTTAGGCAATCATTACACTTTGTCACAGGAAAGCAATGCACACCACATCCACTTTAATTATGCACAAGTGATTTAATTCGTGTAACAAATCCCTATGTCAAGTCTTATCCCCTCTTCAGCAAACCCTATTTAACCTTTCCCAGTGCAGCTTCGCTCAGGACACTTGCCAGGGAATATTAGGCAATCCAGGCTGTTGTTGGCATTCTCTGTCAAAAGTTGTGGTAATTTAGAGGGCAAGTGCATTTGAGAAGGTGGCACAGGGTTTTGTTTTGTGTCGCCAGGTAACATTACCTTCAAATAAGGTTGAACTTTATAGAAAAGCCGGATGGTAGGGGTGTGCAAAGCGGGCCCTATTCAATTTGGATTTGGCTCAAACTGGGGACAGCGATTTGATTCACTGATTCGGATTACTGTCTCCAGTTCGACTTGGCTGAATCCGAATCTGAAGATTTGGTGCCGATTCAAAGAATCAGCGATTCAGACACAGGCACAACTTGAAATGTTTTTTCTACATACCTTGAGGTACCAGCATGGCTCGTGAACACTACAATGCTGGGGCAGATGGGGTGTCCCACAGGAGCATGGGGGGGCCCTCCACGTGCTCAGCAGTGGACTGGAAGTACCTCTGGTCCACTTCCAGGTCTGCTGCTGAGCAAGCTGCCCCCCCCCACACCTCCCTGGCTCAGCGATTGGCTGTGGGGGGACTCTGGGTGCCCCCACAGACCCATAAGGCACCAGTTGCCTAGTTCAGGAGGATGTGGGGGGGCCCTCCGGTGTACTCCCCGGCGGACCCAGGAGTGCTTCTGGTCCACTTCCAGGTCTGCTGCCGAGCGTGCTGGGGACCCCCCTGTGCTTCTGTAGGATGCTCCATGAGCCCCAGCATTGCAGCATTCATGAGCCACCTGCTACTTGGAGGTACGTAGAAAAAATATTTAAAGCTGTGTCTATATCCAAATCGCCAAATCTTTCCGAATCTCTTTGAATTGATTCAGAGGGCTCCAAATTGATTCGGAGAGATTAAAAGGTCCTGGGATTCAATTCGCATTTGGAGATTCAGCCACCAAAAAAAATAAACGGGCCAAATCAAATCGGCGACTGAAGCTTCACACAGGCCTACCAAACAGGTACTTAACCGCGAGCAAGAAAGAAATTGTTCCAATGTAGATTTTTTACTGAAACGGGGCAAAACATTTTCATTTATCTTTATTCTTCTAAATTGTCAGGTTAAAAATCAGATGTCCCCACATTTGTATCAAAAATAGACATCTCTCAAAGAAACGGCCCTTTCAAACAAATACATCATCGAAAGATCTTTTCCAAAAGAAAATTGTCTACCAGCTCCAGCTCTCATTATTAGATCTTGCTCTTCTGAAATATTCCCCAGGATGTCAGTATTTATTTATTTAGTCATAACATGGGACAGGTCTCTGCAGGTTTCTTTAGAAATAACTAACTATCTTGCCAATATGGCAGTAGGGAATTTGAGATTCACACAAAACAAGAATTAGATTTATTCTAGGAGAAGGATAAACATACTAGTTTTTTGTGGTTTTGAATGTGATGCTTATTGTTTTTAAAGGATCCAATTCTACAAGGTTCTCCAGATTTCATAAGAAGGGGAGAAAAGGACATTGTACAGAGCGTAACAAGTGCAGAGGAATTACATAAGGTAAAATTAATCTTTCCCTTTCTTTCACCAAATGAGTTATCAATCACATCTCATTTACATATTCATTAATAATAATATACACATTAGCTTTCTTAATGCAGCAAAAACAATTACAGGTGAAAAATGGTCTGTCTGTTTATTTTATACAGTGATCAGATACTTAAATTTGCACGTTTTGAAGATGACGTTTGTTTTGTCACGTGGATGGGAATCCAGTGCTGGTGAAAGTTTCCAGACCGACAGTGTGAAAAGCAGGGCTCTGTTTATCCACAGCTAGTGGCACTGCACATCTCTCCATGACCCCTACTCACCATCATGTCTCCTCCTATGCTGGAGAGATACACCTTGAGAAGTGAGAAAGTGGTTGCTGCCCATCAATTCTTGGTTTTTCTGCTGAGTTTGCCAATGAGGAGGATAATCATAATGGAGGTTTTGTCCACCAACAATTGGATTATAAATACCACTGTCTAGAAACAATATTCTGGTAATTCCTAACATCTACCAGGTTTCAGCTATTAATTTAAAACTTAGACTTTGTGCTTCCCAGTATCAGTTCTTTGATCCATCCTGACCACAATACACACAGAGATTTAGTTAAAAGAATGAAACATTTTGGGAAGATGTTAATTTGGAATTATATATGTTACGAGATACTCTAGAATAAGGGCTCTTAAACCATTTTTATGAGAGACTATACTGTTGGGAAGGGGGAAAAAAACCCTCTAAAATAATTTGGGAAGATGCAAAGACATAGGAAGTCTTGGACTCCTGGGAGGATCCCCATGCACACACCTCAATTGGAAGAATGGGTTTTGAAAATGAAAGAAGATTTGTTGGTCCAGAGTGTTGCAGAATGACTGCAGAAGGACAAGGAAAGAAAGTGTTCAGAAAAGGAATATGGCATGTTTCATCCAAGATTAAGTTTTTGACTGGGTACCAGAAAAAGGATTTTATCTAACAAATTCCTTGCCATTGCAGTGCCCAAAGTCATTAATGGTACTTGGTCTCTTGCTGCCTGCCTGTCTGTGGCACACTGTGGTTTCTGAAGCTTTTGGGTTTTGTTGAGGCTTTCATACTAATGACCTTAGTTGTTAGAGTGCATTAGTGTGTTGCTTTGTGCTTTGGGTGTGTGGGAGAAGAGCCAGGGTGAAGGTCCCTATGGACCCTTTTGCACTAAGCCCAATTGCCTGCCATTACCAGGAACTGGAATTGATGGTCCATGTGACCTCTTCCATTTTTTTTCCACTATGTTCCTGGGGGTTACTGATGGGTAGAGTTATATTTATGAAACAGCTACACAATACCAAAGTTTACAACCATTCTGGGTTCACTATGCATATATAGAAACCAGCAACACCCAGTGAGGGACACCTGGCATCAAACACTCTTCAGTGAATAATAATGAAAAAAAATCCAAATTTATCTTTTTTACTATAACAAACACAATAACAAATCAAACAACAACAAGTGAAAAGCTTATAAACAAACAAACAAAAAAATCAAGATATATATATGCATGTATACAGTATATCACTCCTTGGTAGCAAATAAGCTGCTAACCAGCTTCACCATCCCTGGTGAGCGGCAGATTGAATCTACCATCTCTGCAGCCCCTGGATGGATCCAATGTGGTTGTGTCACTTCTTCTTCCTAGCTGGCACTGAAAGGAAGAAGCACACCTCTCTGGCTGAGACAAAATTCATCCAAATATCCCCCTCAACCTCCTTCATTTTCTGGGATACTACTCATACATTTTTTTTTGCCTGTCTCCCAGGATGAGACAATCCACTCGACTGACTCAATCGGTCAGTGTTTTCAATAGGACAATCCATTTCACACACAGACCCTGCTCAGAGGTCTCTGAACATGCCCCTCTAGCCTCACTTCCACACCGCCTCCACCCTGGCTGCTAGCATAGACCTCTTTTCTCTCTTCTTGACCAGTGGTACACCCAATGTGGCCACCAGCCACCACCGTATCCTCACTGAGCATGCTCAATCAGATCTTACCAGCCTTCCCAAGATGGATGCAGTTTGAAAAGTTCCTTTCTACAATACAAAGAGGGGGTTACACTTACATTGCACCCGTTCTACTTGGACTAAAGCTTAGAGGTTTTTTCAGTACCCAGAGCTGGTGGCAAAGAGCAGGGTTTCAATCTTGCCTCAGCAGAAGGGGAAGAGTTGGATTCCTTCTGCCTCATTTACCATGGGCATCACCTTCAGTAAAGCCCCACGTGCAGCACCTTTAATGTAAGTATGGATGTAAAAAAGTCATTAAGAATAGGGATCGTTTGCCAGGTGCCACATGCAGCATGCATTGCTGGCAGTTACAGAAGTCAGCCGAGACCCTGGTGTGCCCTCATGAGCCATCTGAGAAGAGGGGCCCATGCATGACTTGGGACAGGTTCATGAGTGGTCCAGTTGGGTTCTGCCTCCTGGAGCCGTGCAGAATCCCTGGAGTATCATGTTGCTTTGAAAACTATTCTCCTGCTCCCAGCTGATTCACTCCAATGCTACAACTGCCTTCGTGTGCCAGGCAAATCCCCCCCCCATGAACACACCAGCTATAGAGCTATTGTGGTCTCAAGGAGGCCTCACACTGTCTTTTGATTTGTATGTGGGGTGTATGGGATCTAAGAGAATGAGAATGAAGTCCTCCAACCACTTTTAATTGATCATGTGCTTGACTGTAACCATTGTATTCTTTACTGCAAAATCCCATAATTGCCTAACTACAAGAAAGAGCATGACATTACAGAACAGAAATTAGGCAACTGAGTCAGCAAGAAATGTGAATCATCTAGTCACTGGTGCATCTAAAGTGTGAAGTGTGGGTTGTCAGCCTCTATCCTCTCAAAACCTGGGGGCACTATGCAGAGTAAGACTTATATTCTACTGTGTAGACACCTCTATTCTGGTATCTGGTCCTCATTTACTCCGCAAGTCCAAGTGCTTGCTTTGTAATGGCACTCCTAGGACACCTCTGAGTAAAACACAGTAAGGAGCAATAAGCCTGATCCTGCAGTCTATGCTAGGGAAGCCTCTTTGATTTCAGTGGAAGTTGTGGCACGTGAGTAAGCTGACAAACATATGGTCTCCAAATTTGCATTTAGCAGAAGAACAGTAAGCAGTGCAAATATCAAGGAAAAATAATCTCACTAAGATCCCACATCCAGGAGGAGACTCAGGCCCTGGAAAGATTAATTTATATATATATTGTTCCTTGATATTTGGATTTGTACCAGTTTTGTATTTGTACCAGCTGTAATTTGCACCAGTTTTGTATACCAACATAAATTATACTGAGATCGGGAAAGGATGGATGTGTCTTGTTCCCAGGGTAACACACACAGAAGTCAGCTGTTATGCATCTTGCCACCAGATAGCAGGGAATACATAATAGCCTGTTTTCTTTTCGCAAACTCCTCATCCAGGATAGATGCAGACAGATGACACCTAAACCAGTATAAAACTTATCCCTCATTCTTTTTTCCAGAGGCAGTCTTTCATCAGATTGAACCAAGTTACCCCAGTTTAAGAGTTTCTTATCTATCCACTACAATTTTACATCAGTATAAACACTGTATCTGTTCAGCACTTGAGAAACAGTTTACACAGAAGATCAGACATCTGGAATTAGTTGCTGAGGAAGGTGACAGAAAACAAATGTGAATAGTTTCAAAACACCTCCATCTATTTCTGGAGAGGGACTGGATTTGATGACAAAAAAAGAGGCAATATTAAGGTGAGCAGACAAGCATGTTGGAACAGATCAGGGTCCTTCTCTGTTCCTAATGTTTAGTAAGTGTTTGTACGTACCTGGAATAAGCCATTACAAATGGTTCAGGCCTTATGTTTTCATGCAAAGAGTCCTGACCTGTTTAATTTGTGACATCTGAGTGTAGGTGTAGATGTAGCTTCCCAGCTCTATATCTTGGGACCCAGGTCCAAGCTAGGAAATGAATCAGCTCTCCGAGTCTCAGTCCTGCCAGAGAAGCCTGCTTAATTTTCCACATTTAAAGAGCAGATATTTTAGGTGCATTTCTAGAATGTACCAACTCAGCCTTTCGCAAATATGCACCTTAAATCTCTCCCCTTCCCCATTTAAGCAGCACTGATTTTAATAGATTTCATAGATTTTTAGGGTCAGAAGGGACCTCAGTAGATCATCGAGTCCGAACCCCTGCCCTGGGCAGGAAAAAGCATTAATTGTTCAGAAATACCTTTTCTTCCAGAATTATTAAGAAACCACCTGAACTGCAGATTATCTCATGGGCATTAAAAGCCTAATAAATAGTCATTTGGGACAGCTCATGTTGCGACCTATAGTAGCAGAACCAGGGTTTATCTGACAAATTAACCAGCGCTGGGGATGGGGGGAGGGGAGTTTATCAATTCCACCAGCAGGCTGGTTTGTTAAAGCCAGCACACACCATAGGTTGGGATAGAGCAGGATACAGCAAGCAGTTGACAGTGTACCTTTAATTCACCGTTCTCACATGGTACCTGTGCTCTAGAAAAAAAAAAAAAAAAAGCAACAACATTTCTGCCTTCCTGTGGAACAGGGGCCATGGCCCTCTTCCTGGGATCTCTTGCAGCAGCAGGACATTAGCTGCAGTGGTCCCTTTGCGGTGTTAGATCTTGTGCTTGTGGTTGACTCGGTAGTTTTGCTAATAGGCTATACAACGGAATTGTATATTGCTTGGAAAGGGGTGATCTTGCCTTAGGCAGGAGATTGCACTAAGTGACCTGAAAGTCTCTTCCAAGCCCTACTTTTCTACGAAGCTAACATTTGCAGGAAGTTTGGGATCTGGTGTGGGCAACCCCTGCTCTGCCTAGAATTGGCAGAACCCAACTCCTGATTCCATGTACCCTCCCACATTGCAAATGCCACTGACGAGTTGTGTTCATAAGAGGAGTCAAAGAATAAAGAATGGCACATCCGTTTAAATTTCTTACATAAGCTTATGCACAAGATTGATGCAGTACTTATAAAAAGGAAAACAAGAGGATCCTTAGGTATGGTAGGAGGACTTCTCCCTTCAGATTTCTCATGCATTTCTTGTTTGCTTTATTTTAGAGATAGGCACCAGGGGCCAGTGCAAACACCCACTTTGCTGTTGCCATATCATTCACATACACACTCATGCTCACATTCAGGAGCCGTCCTCTCACAGAGACCTCAGCATAGCTGTATGTTTGGGATTGATTTGTTGGATACTATGGGAGTGATCTTGCAAGGTCCTGAGTGCCACTAAGCTGCTCAGTATGCTAACTTACCCCTGCCTGCCTTAGGAGATGAAGATGTTCTCATGAGCAGATCAGCCTTTTACAGGATCAGGTCTTAACTCTCATGTTAAGAATATTCAAAGACCTTGCATGTCTAACTAACTTAACCAACTTACAAAGGTCAAGTACACCCTCTTGTGGTGGGAGATTTAACAGTCAAATTATCCAGACAAAATTGTCTACATGAAGAATTTGAAGATTCACTAGTGCTTCATGTGAAAGTGGGGAACTGAGCTCAGTTTTGAATACATCTGCAGTACTGTCTGCTTTATGCCCGTCATTTCTCTGCTCCTGTTTCCTCACTGCACAGCACTGACAATCTAGGTGAAAAGAGCTACCTCTATTTGAGGGAAACATTTTCCTTCAATTAAAAGAGCGGCTTGGCATATTTTTTGATTGGGAGTATTAGATATATGATGCTTTTGGGGCTTTGCAAAGACTGAAACTAAAAACAAGTTATTTCCTTGGTTTTCTGCTGATCTGGAGTCCAGGTTTTCATTCCATTTCAGATCAGTTTTTAGAGTCATTTTCAAAATATGCTCTTCAAGAGGCGTTTGTATCAATCCCACATCCCACTAAGCGTCATCTAGGCTCTCCTTGTGGCTGTTAGCAATGCTGCATATAAAAGATGAAAAAGAAGGCTAGAACAGAGCTAACTCACAATTTTATCATGAGGCTAATAGTATCACAGTATCTGGTGGATTTTCCCTTAAAATTCTAGCTCCTGGAGTTATGCAACTATGAGAATCACAACTTTTTTGTTTTTGTTTTGTTTTGTTTTTTTAAAGACATAGTATGTAGATGACATGGTTATGGAGAAAAGGTGGACAATATCACCTCAAAGGGTAAGCCCCACTGAAGGCTAACATAGAGAACCCCACGTTTACCATTTTTAAAGATTCTGGGGGTTTCAGAGAGGTGGAATGGGCAATTATTGGCTATCGCAATAGTTCAAAGAAGCCCTGTTATACTGAGATGCTGCCAAACCAGATGGTGAATGACCATTCCCTTCCCACAAAGAACTCACAATCCAAGAAGGCAAACCAGAACCAAGGTATTTCTGTCCCCATTTTACACTTGGAGAATTAAATTATAGATATTCTCACAGGGACTCTGTGGCAGAACCAAGAATCAAACATTTGACTTCTGAGTCCCAAGTCATTGCCTGAAACATACATCTGTTATTCTACTGAAAACTAAAACAGACACCTTTTTATTTCCTTGCCAAAGGTTTTGCTTTCCGGCCTTCTCACCCTGTAAAGGGACTGTGAAGAGTTTGAGGTAAAATCTGTATGGCGGTCTATGCAAAGTGAAAGCGTACTGCGTTGTGCTGCATCTCAAGGAGAGACGATGAACATATATTTATTCTACTACAGCAGAACCAAGAGCAGGACAGGAGCAGATGGAGGGAATAGGATCTTAAATCAAGGGAGAATATTGAGGGCAAACATCTCAGAGTCTGTCAAGTAGCTCTTCTCTGCAGGGAAGTGGCAGAAGCTCCATCTTCAGAGATGTTTCAAACTCTGAACAAAGCCTTCCCTCTACAGGGTGGCGTTTTTGCACCAAGCCCTGAGTAGGGGGCTGCCTACAGTGCTTGCGGGGGGGCGGGCACTGCAGTGCTGGCCATTCCCAAAAGCAGAACGAGCACTGTAAGCAGGTTGCCTCCACTGGGATGCCAACCTGAGGATGGAAAATAGGGTCACAGCCCAGTCCCTCCTCACTGCTCCTTCTCAACTAGGTCTTCAAATCAGGCAGAGAGTCTACCAAGGGCACATGTACACTGCCTAGCGCTGCATGTTGGAGCACCATCCTGGAGCAACTCTGAGCCTGCTCCAACAGGCCCACAACAGAGAAATGGTTGTACTGGCTGTGCATTTGTTCAGGGGTGGCTTCTTTGACTCATTTTCGGCAACTGGTGTATACAGACTGGGAGCAAATAGGTGCAGTATGCTTTCCAGTAGTGCTGATGGGTGATGGCACTGAGGCAGGTCCATGGGTCAGGTTTGCTAACAAGGTTGGGGGCAGATTTGCAAGGGCTCAGCCCTCACAACTCCAGCCAACTTTGTGTTCCCAACTTATCGCACCTCTAAAAAACCTGCCCGATGGTGGTGAAGGGAAATTCTGCCTTAAGCAGTGAGGATGAAGAATTGTTTCCAGAATATTTGCTTCCCGAAACATGACTTTTAGCTGTTCAACAGAGCTTAACGGTAGGATAGTCTTAGCCAAATATATCAGAACCTTTTCTCTGTTAATCTGTCTCCACTTTGTTTCTATTCACAGATGAAAAAAGGAGGGAATATTACCCCAATATTTCACTATAGCTTCTTTCTGACAATGATCCAGAGGCCCCAGGCAATCAAGGCAGATTAAAAACATAAATAGATGTGGTGGGAAGGTTTCCTTTGAAACTTGATTTAAATTGTACAGATATAGACACACATCAGGTTTATTTACAGCCCTCTTAGAGCAACCCCCTGTCCACACACACACACACACACACACACACACACCCCCCCCCCCCCCCCCCCCCCCCCCCTCCATCCATAATGTATGAGGCTTCAGACGGTGGAGAGGAGCCTTCTGAACTGAAGTCAGCAGCTGCAAATCTTTGCTCCTGCACTGGAGCCGCTCATGAAGACATCAACCGATCCAAGAACAGGAAGGAAAAGAATCTTTTGTCCATTTCTTTCCAAGGAGGTCGTTTTCCTTTGAGGAAAAATGCCCACGTTTTGTAGTGCAAACTGGTTCGATGACAAGTCTGTGATAGCGGTTGCGTGCTCATTTCCCATCATGCTTCTCTGACAGACACCCAGTTTGATAACCCTGCACTGTACAGCCACCAATATTTAGTTGGAACAAGCAGGCACGGGAGATCTTTCTTGTAAATTGTTTGCACCCCACTGAGGCAAGTAGCCCCTGCAGTGTCACAGACTGGGCTCATACATTAGTTCAGTTCCAGGGTCTGACTCATCGTGGTTTCACTAGTGGAGCTGGTCACATTTTTTTCCCCCATCAAAAAAACAGTTAGAACATCATTTTTAGCTGAATTTAAGTAAAATAAAAAAGTTTTTCACTGAAACATTGATTAATAAAATGTTCCAGGTTTTCACCAAAAAACCCAGAAAGATTTTAGTAGAGGAAAAAAAAAAAGTTACAGATAAGGGGGGGGGGGGGGGGGGGGGGGGCGAGAGG
>NW_005842419.1:606167-618987 GCF_000455745.1 Alligator sinensis
AGAAGAGATGACCAAACCTTGAAATTTCTCTTCCTGAGAACAGCTTTTAAAAGCTACTTTATTATTACTATTGCTATTATTATTATTACTATTACTATTTTGGGCAATAAATTTTAAAGAAAAAAAAAAGTTATAGGGAATTTTTGACAATATGTATTAAAAGATAGCTATTTTTTCCTAAATTTCCCATACATAATCATTGCCAGCTGATTGTACTTGGCGCTCCCTTGATCCAACATTGCTATGTTTGCAAATCTTTATTGTACATGTTGCACACAGTTGCCACGGGCGTTTTCCCCCATTCTAAATTCTCCGTAAGCTCAGCCACCAGCGTGCCTGTCCCAGAACTGAACATTTCTGCACTTTTAAATCAGCTACTGCATTTCTACAGTGCACCCAGTTTTACAAGAGCTTTCAAGAACTGAGTCAATACTAAAAGCTATGTATTCTAGATATTGGAAATCTTCTGTCCTAGTCAACTGCCCTTAGGAGCTCATCTTTGAAAAACATTTTTACCACTGTTAGATAGAAAAGTAACCTCGCCTGACCCATTAGGCCTAGTGGCCATTGCTCGAGCTCACAGACATTTAGAACAGACATTACAGCATTATGCTTACTGTGTAAGAAAAACAACCTTCCCACAGGTTACCCACAAAAGTTGTGGATTCTTCATCCTTGGAGGTTTTTAACACCCATCGCTTGGCTGGGATGATCTAGTTGGGGATGGTTCTGGTATGAGCAGGGGGTTGGACTAGATGACCTCCTGAGGTCCCTTCCAACCCTTGTTTTCTATAATTTTATGAAAGCATACCGGGTATGGCTCAATATAGTCATATAGCTGGCTCCGGGACACTGCTCCGCTCCCTGGCCCTGATGCCACATGCCTCCTTGCCCCCCCCGAGGCGATGTGGGGGAGCACAGTGTCCCGGAGCTGGCAGCAGCTCCTCCCCGAGGTGAGGCAAGGCAGGGATGGAGCTGGCATGGGCTTCGCTGGCTCCAGGGAAGTGCTTCACTCCCCAGCCCTGCTGCGGGGGAGCGGATCACTTCCCTGGAGCCAGGGAGCCCATGCCAGGCTCCTGCCCCCACCTCACCTAGGAGCTGACCTTCAGCTCCTCTCCTGGTGCACAGCAGTTTTAGCACACGCACACCTTAGAAGGAACCTTGGTTTGAGGTGTTAAAATGTGGACAATTCAGGGGTTAAGAGCTCCAGGAGTCACCTAAAATTAATGTGTAACAAGGTCCTTAACCAACTATGTTCCCATCTCACACATTTTCATGTAAATGACTTATGGATGAAACAAGATTAGTTCCAGGCTATTTGTTGGGATACGTAGCATTCCCCTATTTTAACTATCTACTTAAGATTTTCTATAATCGCCCATCCCTGCTGTATTGCAGTCTTTTTCAAAGCTGAAGATATACAAACAACACTTTTATAGTTAACTCAGATCACTTCTAGGAGTTAGATAACCCCAAATGCCTCCCTATGATCTTAATGTTCTTTATTGGCATTTACATTTAACAAATAGCATGTCATTCAAAATACATGCAGCAAACATTTCCTTGTTAGTGACCCATTGGTGAATCCAGCCCTATATCAATCAATTAACACATCAATAATTAAAATAACATTTTAGAATAAAATGTTCTGTCCAGAAGTGGCCCTATGAGGTATGAATTAATACCCCATAATTCACACGTAGTTTCTTAATGGACCTTGACCTTTGACTTCATGTCTAGCAACAGCGAGGTGCGAATTAATTCACCATATTTCATGCACTGTCAGTTCATCTCATTTAAATACAGCACAACCCCTTTTCCTAAAAGGTCACCAAGATAGTCCAAATCTTAAGGGAAAAGAGAGAACTGGATTGGGCCAGCGCTGACAGATTACTCCATTATGCAGCATTTTCCACCTTTCTATGAGGCATCTAGCTCTGGGTTGTAAGGACCAATAGTCTCATTCCAGTCACTCTATCCACTACCAGGCACTCGGACCAGCAGCTTGGGGTGACGTGACTTGGAAGACAGCGGCTCAGGGTGTCCCCAGGCAGGATCCAGTCAGTACTAATATCCCTCACCAACTGCCGCACCAAGCTGCTTTCTAGCCATCTCCCATGTAAATGATGACCTAGCCTGACAGCTCAGCTCATGCAAGTTGATGGAATAATAAACTTGAGAGAGTTGCAGGCTGTGTTGGCCCATACAAGGACTCTCACATAACTCAAGAGAATAGAAAACAGTAGTGAGATTTTGGTTGTAAGCTCTTAGAACAAAAAAGATGGTTCCTGTCTCAATGTGTGCACAGCAGAGACACGGTCCATGACTGGGGTTTCTCAGTGCTACAGCACTAGAAGCTATAACTGAAGCCACTGGGCATTTATACATGTGCTCCAGGAGTTGGGGGGGGGGGGCACTTTAATTAGAGTGGCTTTGAGAGCCACTCCAATTAAAGTGCTCAGAGTGTCTTATGAATCAGCGTCCCCGCACTGAAAAGTGGCAGCGGGGGTGCTTTAACTAAAGCTTGTTCGACAAGCTTTAAAACCACCTCCACCATCATTTTTCAGTGCAGGGACACTGATACACAAGATGCTGGAGTATGGTAATTACCATGTTCCAGCAGACTCAGTTAATTGAGTCTGTGCCAATGTGTTGCAATTAGTGTGTCAGAGCAGCCTCGCTGCACATGTGTAGGTGCTCACTGGTTCCCAATAAAGAGGAACAGAGGAAGGGTTCCTAGTTTGGAGGGGGAATGGAGGAAACTAGTGCATTCCCTTTGCCCAAGCAGTTTCCATTTCAAGTAGCCTTCATCTCTTTCTCCAAAGCTGGCCATGAGCACGAGCAAGGCCACCAGCCTGTGATTGTCTCCTCTTCTGGTATCGCTAGTGCCACTTGGCTAGAGACTGGGTGCTTGGGGTTGGGAATGGAGGAGGAGAAAGAAGAGGATGAGGTAGGTTGGGGGATATATCAAAATCTCCCCTCCCTCCAGGCACACAGTGGTCAATGTTAAGCTGAACTCTGATCACAGGAGCATCCATTCTTTGATGATGCTGGTTCCATGATGCTCAGTGGTTGGAAAGCTCATGTAATGTCTTCAGGCAAGTATCCAGGGTTAGCTCCACACACAGAAGAGGTCATGTCACAGGCACCCTTTGCTCCATCGGAGGAATAAATTCTATTATCCATCCTTCAAGGTTGGCTCAGTTAAAAATCAAATCTGGACCAGGTCCACGTCTGTGTTTGCTGTGCTCCGAGCTGAGCTTTAATTAAGAGGTAAAATTATTAAAGCTGCAAATTATTATAGCCTCAGGATCCTGGGCCAGTGATATCAAGCAGATGGTCCAGGGGCAAGCAAAAGCCCTTTAATAAAGAAGCGTTTGCAATTCATGAGCATTAATTATGTCCACTTCTCTCATTTTAAAATGTTATGGTTGTCAGGCCTGGTATTGTGTGGAAAGCAAGCATGATGAATTAGGCAAACCCCTTCTGGTTCAGGACATACTCTTTGTGCGATGAAAATTAAAAGTATTATCTCCCAGAAGATAGAGTGATTAGAATTTTTAAACACTTGGATCCCTCCCCAGTTCTTTTCAGTCTTAGATCTTTCTCTTTGCAATCTAAGAGTGGTGCCCCTTCTCAGCCATGCCTTCATCTTCCAGGGACAGTCTCTGAAAGCTGCACGAAGCACAATGCAGTGTGGAAAGACATTCTAGTGGTTAAAACACAGCGCTGGGATCAAGGATACCTGGATTCTAGAACAGTTCTTATATACACAGCTTGTGCAAACTTGTACAAGTCCCTTAAATGCTTCTGTTTATTATGCATCTTAGTATTTAAAAGCACCAACCAAAAAGATAGGGTGAGGATGTACGGCTGGGCTAGTGGTTATGGTACCGGGTCATCGTTCAAGAAATGCTGATTCGCACCTTTGATCCGTCACAGACCACCTGTGCACTTTAGGCAATTCACTTCCATCCTCAACAGATTTTGATGGGAGTCGCATCCAAACTTTTGAGAATGTGGCCTTAGTCTCTCTCCTCTTCAGTTTTCCACCTGAACAATGAGCATACTAACACTGCCCTGTTGTACAAGGATTGCAAGGTGCTTAAATACTACCTTGATGGGGACTGGCTGAGCGGCTAAAAATTAGAAGCCTGATGGGCTAGATGCTCTGCACAGAGGCAGTCCCTGCCCCAACAACTCCCCCCCCCCCAAAAAAACAAAACAAAACAAAACAAAACAAAACCACACACAAACAAAAATGTTTTAAGGTGAGGTATGGAGAAGGAAAGAGAGGAAGAAGTCACAGAGTGCATTAGTAGCAAGGCTGAGTTTAGAAGTGAGGTTCTCTGGGTTGCAATCCAAAGCTGTAACCACTAAAATCACCCATGTGGCTCCATTTCCTTAGCTATAAAATATGACTGGTGATACAGGCCTGGTGCAATACTTAATCATCATTTGCAAAGTACTTGAAGACCCTGACATATTAGGACAGATGTTAAGAGAGCTCAGTATCACAGTATGCACACAAACTATCGAGGTCTTTTGAAAAAATTGGCCATCAAGTCCAATTATCTTTTACTATTACTGAGTTATAAAACCTTTGAGCACACAGCCAGTGCTGATCCACAACCAATCCATATTAGAGGTAGTTGCTGACCCATTGCTAGACAACAAGTGCTTTGCCCTGCCACACAGAAGGCCCAGAAGTAATGCTGGTCAATCCCAAATTTTAGCGTATCCCTGGCTTTAGCTAACATAGATATTGCAGAGATGCCCTCAAGATGGGAGTTTGCTGCATCATTCCTAGCGCAACCTTACAAAAAGGTGGCTAATCTCAGCATTTGTGCCCCTCACTTGGGCAGGAAGGAAAAGCCACCTTGTGTAACAGGTGAGAGTAAGCCCCCAATTGAGTAATGTCACTGCTGATGAGAAATGAGCTCCTCTGGTTACTTAAGCATTAGCTGGTTCTAGCAATGATAAAAGAAACTCTAGGTCTGCACCACAAAATAGAAGCTAGAATAATGACTTGTTAATAATGTAACCTTTGAAACAGCCATAGTTACACTGAGCAGGATAAATTTAAAGGTGCTAAAGCCCCCATGTGGGCTACTATCTAGGGCCCCTGGCACACATTCATTTAAAGGTGCAATGAGATTTGAGCCTTAGTCTCAATCATCCCTCCTGCCATGCCATGTACATGGCAGGAGGTGCTATTTTGGGAGCAGATTCCAAATTATACCCTTTCCACTTGCCAAAGCAGGGGGAGCCCAGGAGCACCAGCAAATTAAAAGCCAGGTACCTGCAGCCCAGCATGACTCAGTACAGTCCTGGAGCCAGTTTGAGACCCCAGTGTGGTCCCAGGACTGGGACTGGCTACCAGTGAATTGTCAGCCACAGCCTGAGGACCATACTGGGGCTGGTTGGAGACCTTGGGCCAAGAATTTCATAGACATTAGGGCTGGAAGGGACCTCGGAAGATCATCGAGTCCAGCCCCCTGCCCAAAGGTGGCAGCCCTGGGCGTGCCAGACATTCAGTTTACGGTGCCTGTAGGTAGGTTGCCTAGACTACTGGTGCCCCCCCCCCAAATAAAAACCAACTTTAAGCATCAATGAAATGAACAGATAACCAAATCCTTCTGCCCCATCCCAGATGCTAGGAGAGGAGCCCTTTGGCTATGGCCCTGTCACAGCAACCAGCCCCCACCTATAGCAAGCTCATTCTGCTCACAACTTGCCTCCTGCTTGCAAACTGTTTCCTCACAGGTTGCTACTTTTCTGCACTCTCTCTTGGGGTTTTAAGTTTCCAGTACTACACTCCATTATTCAAATGCCCCACAGTTGAATTTCTTCTACACAGCTGTTTTTTCCCTCGTACAGGGCTGGACTGCCCTCTTACAGTGCCATACAAACCAGCCATACAAATGTTCAACATTATATGTGAAATACTTCTTTGGCTGGTTTGCCATTAATTTGGGAGCACATGTAGCATCCTTGCCATGTATGCTGCAATTAACTTGTTAATAGCAGGGTCTCCAACCAGCCCCAGCACATGACAGAGTACTAAACAGAGTCTACACAGTACACTAGCAAGGGTGGGTGGGTAGGGAAGAAGGGTTAAGTCTGCACCAGGTACAAGAAGCAGGAACTGTCCTTTAGAAACCAAGTGTCACCTTACCTGTGCAGTAAAGAACAAGGGCAGAAGTGTGTGGACCCTAATAATACAGTGCATATCCCATCACAGTAGTGTTTGTCCAGTGCGCTCTGTATTCCCACTGCACACAGGGCAGGGGACATTCTTTTTTCCTCTCTCAATTCACGTCTACCATTCAGCAAGGCAGGAGTACATAGAATGCAGCGGTGTATTAGATCAAGGATTCCCAAACTGTGGTACATGTACCCCTGAGAGTTGTGCGGGCCGGGAGCGACCCGAGCCCTTTTCCGTGCTGCATGCGGGCTGTGGCCAGCAGCCCGGGCACGCTGGATCAGAGAGGGAGGGCGACGAGCTGGAATTAGGCACAAACGCGTATCGGTAGTTTTAAAGATTGTTTACTTACACCGAGATGGCAGTGGTGTAGGCTGGAGAACTTGCTTGAGTTGCGGTTACAGACAGAGACAACACGAACGGTCACATGGAGTTTGCTAGGCTCCAAGGAACAGAGCTCAGGATGCTCTGGGTGAACGCGCCACCAAAATCGGAATCGTAGATACATCTTATAAAATTTGCGATCGAAGACGGGAAGAGGTGGGCGATGGATCAGGTTGCCAATCTCCTCTGAATCTCACACAGGGTCTCTATTACCCTGCCGTGTATCCAGAGTCCCCACGAGATAGATGTGGAGTCCTCTTCAGCTTGGGCGGAAACTGCTCAAGCCTCTTATACGGCTAACAGGCCAATCGTTAGCCGCCACGTGGGAATAATTTAGAACTAGCCAATAGCGGGGAACAAATTTGCATACCGGTGGCGGGAACTCTTTTGCACCGTGCATTCCTCTTGCAACTCAAGCAATGCACTCTGCAAAAGAAGCTGCAGAAAGGCGGGAAACTCGTCCCTGCACTGGGGTTTTCCTCTGCAACAGGAAACTCCCCCGTGCAATGAAGCTGCAACTTGGCAGGGATAATTCTGGTGCCGAAGCACACACAAAATCATGCCTTTGGGTCATGACAAGAGTATGCAAGACATCTCTAGGGGGTATGCAGGAGAAATTGTGTAATGGTAGATTTAATTTTCATTATAATAATAATTGGCATTTAAGGGGTTAAAAGAAAATGTTTGCTGGTAGGGGTGCACAATAAGAAAAAGTGTTTGGGAACCTCTGTGTTAGATGGTGGTGGATTTTGGAAAGAACTTTCTGGAGAGGTGTGGGAATTGTTTGTTCTTCCTTGACAGCTCTAAGATGCATGTGACACCAAAGCTACCTCAGCCAAAGGTAAAGAAGAAATGACGTACATGTGACAAAAGAGTCGTTTGTAGCTTAATGGCATCATACGTGCACCAGTTTTGGGATTTTTAGATGAGTTTGCATCATTGCAAACTAAACTACATCCAGATATAAATTAGTTTGCAATGATGCATTGCAGCTGTCAGCTCCAGTCTACTTGCACCCAATAGGTAGAATACAGTCTTGTCCCTTGTTCATGCATAAATCAGTAAGGGGCATTCATTCTCCACTGAAAGTATTTGGGAAATACTTTTGTAACTGCTAGTGAGCATGAGCTACAGGTCCTCCTGTGTGCCCAGTCCTCAGAAACTTTGCAAGTACGCTTGAACATATGGCTCTTCTTTTCCCCAAGTCAGCATAACTCTTACTTTCATCTGTAAAGGCTCCTGTCCCAGTTCTCAGGATGTCAGCCAAGGTGGTAACCATCCTACTTAAGAGTAACAAATAAATCCAGATAAAATAAAATCAGCTGGTAAATAATAGCCAAAAGCAGGGCTAGGTTTGTAACAGACATAATGAATAGTTCTATCTCCTGCAATAGGCACTGAGCACTTCCATCAGTCACACTTTCCACTGCCTAGATGCTAAGGAGACCTTCCTTAAAATTTTCCCTTACAAGAGCCTGAGTCAGCATCCAGGGAAGGTTTAGCTCTACTTGTGATGATACATGGTGCTGTGAGACTGTACGCTGTATTAACATGCTCTGAAAGTCTAAGTTTTGGCCCTGGAGGGCGTAAGATAACCTAGTCTGACTTTATAGCATGAATCTGTTTCTCTCTACCCCAGCAGCATTACTGCTTATAGCTTCAACCTCTGCATGGCTCTTTAAAGGTGACATCATTTACATTAATAGATTTATTAGTTCCTTCTCTTGCCTTGAATCATCCTCCATTTTACTCCCTCTTTGTGACCCCTTGCTTTCCCACATAATGCTACAGAAGGGCCTGCAGCTGCAAGGTGTCTGGAAATATCCCCACAGGGATAGATCTGAAGCAGGCTGTAGCATCCGAGTCAGGGCCCTTGTGCTTTGGTCCCTGCATAGATTGCACTCTGCATTTAGTGCTGTGATGTTAATCACAGGAACACCACGTTCACAAAAGAGACCATTCTCAGCCTAACTGCCCTCCTGCAGACCAACCAATAACCTGGTTCCTCAGAATTAGTCAGTTGGTAAAAAAGTGAATTCTCACTCTCCAGCCAAAGACCTAGTTTGATGCTTTAAAATCAAATGGTCCCTCAAATGTATTGCTGTGGGGCTAATTGAGTCTAACCTGCAGTTTAGCTTCAATTCCCCGCTTTGAAAGAGTGAGCCACTGCTTCTTGTAATTGGATGTAGCAATGGTAGCACCTAGTGGGCAATCAGGCTATGTCAGGTCTTTAATCTCTAGGTAGTGCTGATTGATTCTAATAAGCCTGCAATATGTCTATAGGCATCAAGAGACAGATCACAACTAGCTTGGTAATGGAATAATTATATGGCAGTACAGAGCTTAGCAGGGGTTGCAAACCCCTTCCTGGAAAATGGGTAAATCCTTGAATAATTAGCTACATGAACCACAGCGACTGCAATGTAGATGTAGCCTAAACCTGGGTGGAAGAGGCAACAGCAAGGAGGATCCTTCCAGGCAGTGTTGGTTTTACATTGGTATGGGACCTGTGTAGGAAATAAGCAAACAGAAGAGCCTCGGAGCAAAAGCAGGAGGAAGTGTGGATTAAATAGGAGCTCTTTCCCCTCCATTCAAGGAAGGCATCTTGTGGGTCTGTTTCTCCAAGACAGTCGGAGAAGCTGAATAAAACAATAAGACTTCAAATTCCTAGCGTGCCTGCCACTCACCCCAGAAAATCCCAAAGCATTTCTCAAAGTGAATTGCCTGAGCCTCACACCAACCACAGCAGCCAAGGAAATAAGCCTATTAACTGATGTACCTAAACCAGTTTACAATCATGCCCTTAATGCCCAGTGCAAAAGGCTGGGTGAATGCTTTTATTTCTGTTTAACACAGCCTTAATTTCAATTTAGCTTAAGCCACCAAGGGAGCAGCATATAAGGGGTTTTCGTGTGGCTGCAGGATCACGCATGCGTCTTGGGCTCAGGGACAGGAGTTCTAGTTCTTGCTCTGCTGCTGCCCGAGTGACTTTGAATGAATCACTACCTCCCTGTGCCCCAGTCCCACCTGTAAAATGAGGTGGAAGTGCATTGTAAAGCAGTTTGAGATTTAATAAAACCTAGTGCTTTTCATCAGCAAATCAAAAGAGGGCCACATCCAAACCAAAATTGATTTGTCCACTTCAGCTAACTCAATTTAGTTAGGCCACTGAACATGTGCGTGTACACCAAGGCCCAAGTGAATTGCCTATGGTCACAGAGCATGTTGGATGTAGAGCTGGAAATTAACACAGGAGTCCCAAACCCCGATCACCTGCTCCAACACACTCCTGCCTGCCTCAGCAAAAACTGCAGGCGGTAGAGGAAGGGGTTGTCTCTTGATGGCTACAAATCAATTATGTCAAAAGTCAATCTTTATAAAACAAGCAGCCATGACTCAGTCCACACAAATGTTTGTAGGCAATAAAATAAGCATTTCCAACATTGTCTACAAAGTACAGCATCACACGTAGCCTGTCCAGCTCTCTACAGAACTGCAGAGCAGCACTATTGAAAGCCCTGGCAGACAACATATTCAGAGGTTATCAATATTACACTGGTGTTAAAAAGCAGCAGACAGGTGCTGCAAGCCCCTCGCCTGGGATAACTTAACTAGAGCAGCAGAGTGTAACCTCAGGAAAAATCATGAGTTAAACTTCACAGATATAAATTACACCACCTTAGTGCTAAGGACAGAAGTTATACAAACTGGTTTAAGTGATCAGAAACTGGTTTAAACTTGTAATGGAGGTTGCAAACCCCTCTGGTGTGAAATTCAGTGCACGTAAACCAGTTTCAGATAAATCTGGTTGAACATAGAATCAGATTTAACCAATTGAGGTCAAACCGGTTTATGGAGCTTGTGGTCCTAGAACCCTTCCTGGTTTAAGTAATATCAGAGTCCTCCAGCATCCCAGAATGCTCTGCAGCCCTGGGCTGGGCTGTCTGTTCCAGCCAAACAGGGTTGGCTCCAACCCTCTCCTCCCTAACCACAGCATTATCACTGCTCTGGCAGGCTGAGAAAGGCGCGGGAGTGGAAAACTGCTCTGGAGTGCTGCTGGATCTGCCTGGCGAGGGGGCAGCAGCCCCTGCCAGGCATCCCCAGCCTCCCACCCCCCAGCAGCAGGAACAGAAGTGGGGCCAGACACTGGTAGCCTCAGCGGAAGTGGGCGTTTAATCCCCACATTGCAGGGGCGGGGGGAGCAATGCTGCAGCCCACCTGCAAACTCCAGCCCCCGTGTGGGGCTGGAGGTAGAAGGTGGCAGATGCTGACCCCCATCCCTTGCCAGCCCAGGCCAGGCTGTTGCAGAAGGAGGCGGTGGCGAGTTGGGCTCTGTAATTAGCCTCAGCTCCCCTGCCTTCATCCCCTCCCAGTGGGGAGGGACTCTTCCCAGGGCAGTGTCAGTGCTGCCGCCACTCCTGCTGCTGCCGCCTACAATGTGTGTGGAACTAACCCCCCCCCCCCTTCCCCTCAGGTTACTGGGGTCTGCCCCTACTCCTGCCCCATCATCAGCCAATGAGTGAGCAGGGGTGGGGAGCTGAGGACCTCTGACAGGGGCTGCTTCCACCCTACCCCTACAGGCAGACCCCAGTTGGGGTCCCTGCAGGCCAGGGTGGGGGTTTAAAACCCTCACCAATCATACTGGGGCATGCCTGGGCCTGGCCACGCCCCTTCCCTCAGCCTAGTTTCCCTCCAGCTAAGGGAGCGCTCTAGCAGCCCCCTGCTTCTGGCCTGAGCCTCTGCAGCCAAAAAGTAGATGTCTGTTTGCTTGCAAACTGGTTCTATTTACGCAAAGATTGAATCAATTCAGGATCAGGTTTTTTGAATGTCTGTCCCTAGCCTAGGTTTCAGTCACCATTGACACCACCGCGGCCGTCTGAAGGCAGATGCCATGCCCCCCAGCCTTCAGGAGGCATGCGACATTCATGGGGCCACAGATGTATTACCTGCTTCACCTCTGCCTAGTGGCGAGGCACAGCAATAGCCCATTGCTATGTGCAGCTATCTCCGAGTAGCTGCATCTGGCCTTTCCTGATCTGAATGGGCCACACTAATGTAAGTGACAAGTGGTGGCTTGCAGGCTGCATGCAGCCCCCCTAAACCCACAAAAAAAGCCACTAGTATGTGGCACACAAGCTTCTGCAGCTCCTCTCCCATAGCCACTGGGTGGAGGAGGGCCAGAGGGCTGCACACTGAGGAGGCTGCCCACATGGTAGAGGGGGGGATCCCAGGGCCACAAGTGGCCCATGTCACGCATGTGATGTGGGGTGGGGTGGGGTGAGTAGCCTGCTCTTACAGCATATGGCCAGTGCTGCATGTAGCTCCCCTGCTGCACAGAAATTGGACAGCCTTGATGTACATCAATATTGGAACTGCTGTAAGTTATACTGCAGCACACGTTTGTCCAAGCCCCGAGACAGAACCTGAAATTCAAATCCCAGCCCTGCCCCTCCTTCCCTGTATTTAGAAAAGATGTCTACCACGTCCCATTTGAAGACTCTCAAATGACTTTGAAGAAATACCAGCATGACTGTATTGAAGCAGCTATTCTGTTATAATCCAACTCTTCTAGAAGAATCCAACTCTGGCCACTGTATTCTAGAATAAATGTTGTGTTTTGGACACTCCATACACCGGATCAATGCAGCAAGTCTCATCCTGAAGTAACTCTGGGAAAATAACAATTATAGCCTGAGTTAGGAGCTGGATATCTTAAGTGAATGGTGATAACATCTACAGTATTGCATCCCATTGTCACCAGTTCCAATGCAGGCTATGTTACAAGTCGCTCTTCCCCGATGCCAGTTTGAAAAAGGGGGGCTTAGAGGCACTTCATCTTCCTGACATCACAGGAGACTGAAACCAAATCCTGGACATGAATGGCTCTAGATTACAGGAAAGCAGAGGTCCACTTCTTTAAGGAGCAGAATCCAACTGCTAAATGCAGGGCCAGCCCACAATTTTTTGGGACCCCCTGCAAGATATAGTTTTGGGGCCCCTTGATCCATTGAAAAAAAAAGTTGCAGTTAATTGTGGTATAAAGTCACTGAAATAAAATAGTCAGGGCCACTCTGTGTGCACATGGCCTGTGCTGGGGACACCTGGGTTCCCTCTCTGGGGCGGGGGCGGCAGTAGAGCTGGGAACTCTTCCCCTGCTTGGCTGGAAAGGGGCTCCCTGCCTGCATCGAACCCTTTAAATATGGCACGGGGGGGGGGGGGGGGCGCAGCGCG
>NW_005842419.1:619018-639909 GCF_000455745.1 Alligator sinensis
TGCAGGGCTCCCAGGATAGGATGGGTCAGCCCTGGCTAAATGCTAAGGATCTTTTATCTGACCTCTTCAGCTTAGGATCAGGTCTGAAGGGCAGTTGAGTATATTACAAAAGCTAATTCCTCATTTGCCATCAGGTTTGATTCATCAAGAGGATCCAGGGTTAAACATGCCATGGATGTGGGACTCCATAAATGCTCAGGACTAAATTTACTTTACCAAAGAAATCAACCCCTGAAGAGCTGACATATGAAGCCTGCTTACACCTTTGCTTGTAGAGCAGGTGCAGACAATTGCCAGGTTGTAACCATCTCTGCTTCATTTTGCATGCAAGGACTTCCTTGCACCGCTGTATGCATAGTGCACATGTGCAATTTCCCACTTTCACCAATGGGGGAATAATTAGACATACAATTACCTCTCAGCATGTGTGTGCATACATCATTTGCATATGCAATTATTCCCTAGCACGGCATAAGTAGAATTCAGATATGCAATTACTTGCTTGCACCGGTGCGTGTGGGCAATTTGCATCTACGATAACCTCCCTCTACCTGCATAGCGGTAGAGTGCACAAATACCTGCCTGCAAATACTTCCATATTTATTTTGCATACATAGTTTATCTGCCTGCTTTTCACAACACCGCCCTAAAAAGGAGCTAAGGGAGCTAAGAATCAACAGTGAAAATAAATAAATGAATAAATAGCTTTGTTGGTTACAGACACTCATTTCCAACAGCACCTCAATCCCCACACAATCATTTTTTAACTACACTGCAAGCCAAAGTTCTTCCTCCTCTACCCTGCCCCCAGTCCCAGTTCTGCTCCTGAGGAAGTGGATCATGCACAAAGGGACTGGCTGGTGCACAGGGGAAATGTAACCTCCAAAGCTTTAACAATCAACTGCTGAGCTGTCAGCGCTTTGAAATATTCCAGCCACTCCACCTGCTCCTCTGTGGCAAAAGGGTCAGGTGCAGCTCTACCTACAGTGGTGCAATTGGAGGCACCAGTGCTCAGGGCTGAGGTCATGACTGGACTCAGGGGGAGTTTCTCATTAAGGGGAAGGAAGGAAAAAGAAAAGAGATTAGACATGGAATAACAGGGGAAAGTAATTCATTATCCCAGCTTACTCCCCGGCCTATTAAATACTCCTGTGTTCTTGGCTGGGAAAAAGGTGCTGGGGGATGCTGCCATGCGCTAAGGCAGATGGGATGGCTTCCAAATCTCCCCCAGGTGCTTCACGGTCAATTAGAGGCAATGGCAAAGCAAGGGAGAGGGGTTAAAGATTACGAAAAGGGCTGGACCAGTGACACAGCAGGAGGGTCCTCAGTTCATCTGTATCATAGACACTAATTTGGTTTAATTTACTTCAAAGACTTCCCTGTACACTGGGGCACATGCAGGGAGGGGGGGGGTCTATTTTTCTGGAAAGCAGGTCGAGGGAGGGGGTGGAGGAAAGTGCTCCTTTTTTCTTGACAGCATCCCAGACAGAAATTTTTACAAGGCCAGTCTCTAAAGACAGATAAGAGACGCACCAGGAAGTGCAGAGGGGGAACAAAAATCAAACTGGCAAAGACTGATGAAACCACCAAAGACGTTTAACCGAAAGTCTGCCTCACGCAGAGCCAGAACACCAGCCATAAAAACCAGCCTGCAAGTGACTGAACAAAGATTCCCCAGGAAAGTGCATCACTCAGAGAAAGTTTAAAGAAGATGTTTAATTATCCCCTATCCCCCAGAGGCAAATAAACCAGAGAGGAGAGCAAAACCTCCCTGCTTTTATCCTTTAGCCTGTTGTTCTGGAGGAAATGGCTGGTGAACTCCATAAAGCTGAGTGTAAATGTTTGCTCAAAGTAAACACCAAAAGACAGCTCTGTCTGTAGGAGAGTGTAGTGGGTATTACAAACAGCAATGAATCCTTCTCTTTAACTCCAACTCTTGGTAACAAATAACTGACAATCATGGGTTCATTGGTCTATACATCATGATCATTAACTCAGTTTTGCCAACCTGAAGTACTTAAACATTTGATGTCTGATACCTAAAGAGTTGGAGAGTGGTATGGAAGTCATGTGATTTTTTTCTTCTTTTTAATAATAAAAAAATCATTTGACGCTCCTTTATCTTCTGGATTTGAAGCAAGGACTAAGCTCCAATCTTCTAGCCAAGAGGGCTAGAGGTTTCCTTTTTTATCCCTGCCTGAAAGCTGAGATTTCCAGGTACCCAACTCCAAGAGGTGCAGCCTCCAAAAACCAACCCCCTCCTCCAAAAACAACAACAACGCCCCACCAATCAAGCCACCCAGTATTGCAAGACTCGACTCATGAGAAAGGTGGTGGGGATAGGTGGGGGGAGTTGGCAAGTCTGTTAACTAAGAGCTGGGGATGTCACGGCCTGGTTTTGGCTTATTGGTGGCAGGATCCCCAGTTAGGATGGTCAAGTGTAAAATAGAGGTAGCATCCAATTAAATTAACTTGGATTCCAGAATTGTGCACTCTATATCTTATTTAGTTACTTGATTATGGTGCATATCTACCCTGCTTTCATATGTAAAAGCCACACTCATAAACGCTGCAATCAGCAGGGAATCAGAGTTGCTGTTGGTGAGTCTATAGTCAAATCTTTCCTCTAGGGCCAAATCAACAGCTGGCATGAACTGGCATAGTTGCACTAAAATCCCTGAACAAATTTCTACCCAAGTTTTGGGGTTACAAAGGATGTGTAAGAGACTATCTACCTAGCTATCCTGTACTCCAGCATAATGGTCCAAAACACTTCAATTTACAGTACTGTAGCATTTGAAATCCTTATTGTTGGATCCACCTGCATCCTGGTTTTGCCAGAAGTCCTGAGCAATAACCACCCATCACATGCATTGCACCAGGTGAAGACTAGGACCAAGATTATAACTGAGAATCAGAGTCTGGCTCCCAGGTTCCACCCTCCCTCCTCAGAGCTCCCCAGGAATGTGATCTACCCAGTCCTGTACACATAGGTTGCTCCCTACACTCTATTCTCCAACGCATCACCCAGCAAAGCAGAGGACAAAGTAGAAAGGACCTGTATGTGCCTATGTGATATTTTTAAAACATGCTTACAATAAAGTAAAGTAGAGACAGAGCTCTGATACCTCATCCAAAGCCTACTGGAATGGAGAGAAGTCTCATTGACTTCAGTGGACCTTGAACTTGAGACTGGCCTTCCAGATCTACTTTGATTCTCAGGGGAAGACCTAAATTTTCAGGTGTTCATCTGTGCTGGGAGGAGAACACAGGAAGTCACCCGCAGCATATAACAGCCTGTTAACATGCAGGTAATGCTATACATGACCTATAGCAGGTTTGAGATTATCACTTACCTTCACAATCTTTAAACACAATACCACCCTTTGCTCTCAGGGCATGCCTGCCACACAGGCATCCCCCCACAACAGTCAGTCCTCCAACACCAACATAAACACAGCCCATGAAGGGTCAACTTACAGGTCTGGGTCCTCTTCAGTCCCCAAGAAGGTTCCTCTCGCTTGCTGCTGCTCCTTCCTGTCTGCAGTCTTTCCTCTTGGGCTCTCTGCAACTCAGCTCCTTGCCATGGTGCTGCTTCTCACAGCACCTGGGTCACTGCCCAGACCCTAAGAGACCCTGGTCCAATATTGCAATCACCAACCAGGACATCTACAACCACAATCTCTCTCCAGCTTCCCCTCCCTGGGAGCCTTGACTTCCTGTGGCCGCTAATTGTCTCCCTTAGCTGGCCCAGTCCTCCTGAGCAGCCTGCGATTAGCATTACTGCTCACAGCTGAGCTGGAAGCTCTGCACAACCCCCTCCCCCTAGTCACCGCAGCCTGTTACTGTCTGCCATATAACCATTGCCTAGAAGAAGGTGTTATTTCTTTTATCTAATTCACAGCATCATTTAAGGGCCTTACAGGATGGTGACCATAACCTGCTCAGTGTGGCTGCTCCTAGAGTTCAGGGCCATGACTCCTGGTCCTGCATTTCATCTCATATTCAGGCTTCCTGCCATGCAGCATTGATGCCTTGACCCTGGATCTTGCCTGGTCTTGATACACTCCACTAGCAAATGCAACCAAACCTCTGAGCCTTGCAAGGCCTGCAGCTGCCAAGGACCACCTACAAATATATCTGTTTAAATGGATGCCTTAAACTAGCTGGAAGTGACCAAGATGGAGATACTGCCTGAAGCAAAGTGATTCCATCTTCAGTGCCCTGGCTTTGCCTAGCAGGGCACCCATTTTGGGGTGGGCTGTAAATCCTATTAAACTTGCTGTCTCCCAGAGATTTCTTTTTTAGCCATTTTTCTAAAGATGAAAAGTGTCCTTTGATGGATAGTGGCCTGTGATAATGAGACTCATTTTCAAACAGGGGTGCTGGGGGAAGGGGAGCCCAGGCATCTCTGGAACTGGGTCCGCTTGGATTACATGCATACATACACGCACCCCTTTCGATTGGAATGAGTCTTAAGGTTTTCTTTACTTTTTTGTGTCTTTTTTTCCCCTTTCTCTTCTCTTCTTCCTATGACTAAAAGTAGCATTTTTAGATAAGAAATAATAAGACGGGTAGAAATAGCCCCAGGTCAAATTACATTGCCAAAGGCAAACTGTAAAAATGAGGAACTTGTTTAGCCTCCAAGACACTGAGGAAAGTGTGGGGGCTGCCCCATCTCAGATACCTCTGTAGGGTCAAGACCCTGCTTCTCTCTGAGCTCTTGCAGTAAGGCTGGGAGCCTGAGAAGCAGTATGGCTTAGTGGTAAGCCCATCACACCAAGGCTCGGATGATGCAGGTTATCTGTCTGGTTCTGCTACTGATTTTCTCTGTGACTGAGCCTCTTTTCTTCAATCTGTCTAGTTACCCCCACAGGACAGCCTGTTTTTCAGTCCATTTATTGGGGTCAGCTAGGTACTAACAAGATAAAGTTATGGAAAACAAGGTTTGAAGGAGGAATATCCCCAACAAGAAGATGCATCAGGAAAGGCTGGGTTTTTGTTGTGGGGAAAGGGAGCAGGGTTGGGAACCTCCAGGTACCCCATCTCTAATTACACTAAATGTCTGTGCTGTTGAAGTAGGTCACAGCAAATCAGGTGATTTTGAGAATCTACCTGTGTTAATGTCCCATCACCCCATCTCAGTGTTGCCCACCAAATATTAAAAGAAATCTAAGTATATGTAACATCTAGAGCATCCTTCATATAAAGACAACAGAAAACACTTAAGTAGCAGCCAAACTCACTGTGCAAGGGCAAGCTCCATAAATTATAATAATGAGGAGTTGGTGCTCAGGGAAGCAGCAATAATCATATTTACTAATTATGGAGAAAGAAACTTGACCAAGTGAAAATAGAAGGACTCTGGGATCAAAGTCTGGAGTGAGAGACAAGAGGGAGAGATGTGAGGGTAAGTTTTAGTATCTGGGAGCTGGAGGGCTTGGAGTGCTCAGGGGATTAGTAGTATGATATGGACCTTTCCAATGATCAGTGCATCAGGTCATTAGTGAGAAGTGACAGGCAGAGAAGTGAAGGCATCCAAGTTGGTCTGAAAAAGCAGCTGCCAGCTGAGATGCTTCCTATAAGTTGCTGTTCCAGGCACCTTGTGGTGTTTTCAGTGTGTCCAGCTTCTGTTCAGGATGAAAAAAAATGCTGCACAAGAATAAGCTGTTTGAACCTCAGGACAGGTTTAGGCTCGATTCCAGGTTTGTGTAAGGTCCAGCCTGAAGCAACACTTGGGAACCAAATATATGTAAAGGAAGTGGAGGCTCAGAAAACCAATTTCAGTCTGGACCAAAACTCCATTCTTGTACTGAGACAAGCCATCTCCCACCCCCAAGCCAAACGTTACTGAACTAAGGAAAGGCAAAATCTTGATTTCAGTTTTTCACTTTAAGCCCACTTCTAATCAGACCAGAACCAGCTACCCCACTAGCTACTTAAGACTGGGCAAATACTACAATAACTATAGGTCACATTGGAGGTACTAAATTTAATGCACATTTTAAAAAGTGCCTTAATGCTTGGGTAGACATGGCCTGGGTGATCTTGATTCAGGTCAAATTATTATAATGTCACTTGCAAAATTCTTCTCTGGATCTGGGTCAGGATTCAGAGGTACATGCTGTCAGCCATAGTTGGATCCAGGATTTACTGAAGTGAGGCATGGCACACTACCCCTCAGGCCATGGGGAGTTGAGGGCAAGACAAGCTGAAGCCCCCAGGCTGGCAGGAAACACCAGGGAGCAGGGCATGGAGCAGGCACAGGAAGGGGACAGACCTGCCAATTGCTTCCACTGTCCCCTGTTCACCTGGGCATAAGGGGTGACCCAGAGCCACACCTTCCCTACTCGCTGGAGCTGGGCAGGTGAGCAGTTTCTTCCTCCCACCCCCTGCTCCCTGGACAGCCAGGGGGGCGAAGGAAGGGAGCAGGTGCAGGAAGAGGGAATCTGCCCGCTGTTGCTGCCTTCCACAAACAAACCTGCCACCCCCGCAGCTAAAGTGGGTCAGGAGTAGCTCTGGGGCCCTGCCATGCCCAGGGCAAGTGAGGACAGCAGTGACAGCAGCAGCAGGTGGGTCCCCTCCTCACTTCCTATATCCTCTGCTGGCCCAGAGGCTTCAGCTACGGGAGGAGGCTGTGCAGGTTGCCAGGCTCAGAGGGAGCAGTGACAGTAGTGGTAGAAGGGGGATGCGATTACTCCATGGCACCCCCTGGATCTACCTCCATTGCCAACCCAGATCTGAGTTCTCAGCAGTGCTCCAGATCAGATGTAAAATTAATTACATCTGAACTCAATGTAGCTACCCTCCAAAGCACAGGGTCTCTCTGCAAAACCTAAGTCTTTTCTTCACCTATTACCCTGGTTAAAAGCTGGGGCAGGAAGGTGTTCAGTGGGGCTATGTTCCAGCCAAGGACAGTTCCTCAATAAAATTTGATGTCACATAAAACCACAAGAAAAAAAATCTGTTCTTGCTGGAAGACAGTAATAAAAATGAATGTGGATGTGGTTCATTTTATTTAGCTAATAAAACCAGAGTAAGCAGCTAATTTAACTAAAGCAGGGAAGAAAATGAAAAGGATGATTTGTAAGAGAGCTGTTTGATTTGTGCCTTGTTTGACGCTGGGGTCACTTACTTATACTGCTTTCTCCATGCAAATTGTTTGGGATAATTAATTGTGCACTGCTAACAAACTCTATGGGCTTGCTAATTGACTTGGGTATATCACGTGCAGTGTCTCATACTCCCAAACTGCTGCAAGGTATTTGCCAATGGCTTAGGTGACAGTTAAACAGGCAGGCTGTTGGATGTATTTATGTAGGATGATGACTAACTCAGGCCAAGATTCTTGGGGGGTTCATGATTTTGGGGTACTCAGTTTGAGATATAGGTCTGTTTTTCTAGAATGTAAATGGGGCTCCCCCAAATTGATGCAAGTCAATAAGCAGGGCAGAAAGCTGCAGTTGCAAAAGTACACTGCATCCATGTTTTCCACTGTGCAACGCTGAGTGCAGCAGAGGCTTCAATAACTTAATTTCCCCCACTAATGCCTCAATTATTCCTTCCATCTGGGAAGGATGTAGATTCAGACTGGAACACAGGCTATGCAATTCAGGTTTGTCTGTGATAAAAACAAATCCTCTGAGTCTAGTTACAAAGGACCTTGTGGATGTTCCATTGAAGTTATAAACCCTGACAAGATCATATAATGGCCCAAATAAAATAGAATCTGATCTTCACCTGGGGTCTTATTCCTGAGTGGTAGGAATACCATAAGGTAATAGTTTTCAAACTGTGGTCCACAGATCCCCGGAGGCCCACAGACTATGTCTAAAGGGTCCGTGAAAGATGACTATGATCAAAAGTATGTGAATACCCACACTTACAATTCAAAGGAGTCTGCACCACCATGCAAAATGTTTTAGGGGTCTCCAAATGAAAAAAGGTTGAAAACCACTGCCAAAAGGAAGCCAGTTCTGACTTTATATAAGAACCCTCTCCTTAAAATGCCCAGTAAAAGCATATACATTCATTAAAGCATAGGCCTAAGCAGTGTTGAGAGTCCTTTTAGCACTCAGAGGCACTGTGGTAGCTTCTCACTCAAGAAGCCTATTCTGTCTCTGCTACCACTGTGGTCCAACAAATGCAGGTGTCGTGAGCAGCTGAGCTCGCTGTGAACACTCCTGGGATACATGAGCAATAATTCTGTCAGAAACACTTCGACAGAACCATTTTCCCTTGGATAATGGAGTTTCCTCAAAATCAAATTGCTTTGCAAAATCATGGACATTTTCTCACAATTTTGTTCTGGGCAAAATAAAAAGGGAAAAGTTCCAACAAAATGGAAGCATCTTTTTTTTTTTTTTTTTGCTTGTTTGTTTCAAAATTACCTTTATTCATTTGAAGTTATTATATTTGCACTATATTATACAGTAGCACTTTTTAGAAAGCCCATTTTGATCAACCTGAAAATACTTTCTCAATATTTTCTGCTAGAAAGAATTCCAAAGTTTTGGGATTTCGTTTTAACTTGAAACAAAAATAAATCTCAAAATCCTAAAATCCTAAAATTGTCTAAGCTGGACTTGCCTCCCAATGTCATTATATGTATGTCCCTTGTATTCTGAGAGAGGCTCGGAGAGAAGCATCCGCCTGACCTGTTTTATTCCATTTGCTGTTTTGTCCCATTCTATAGTGACCACCTCTTATTCATCTCTTCTCTAAGGTAAGCAGTCCCAGTCCCACCATGCCTTGACTAGGTTTAACTGCCCTGCTTCATACATTTTCTCTCTCCTTCCTGAGATGTGGTCACCCAGTCTGGCAGGTGAGGGAGTAACAGGAAAAGAAGTGGAGGATTGTTTTCCGTCTCAACCCATTCCTTATGCATCATAATATTATGTTGAACCGTCGCTTCTGGAGTTGAGGGCTCTATCAAGTTGTCCATGATGACATCCAAGCAGTCACAGGGAAGTTAGAGCTCATCTCTCCAATGCACTTTTCTTTCTAGAATTTAATTGTTAAAATTGATTTGAAAAAAGATTTCAGCTGGACCCAGAGCTGCTGTGAGCCAGTGGAGCTCTGCTAGCTTTAGTGAAGTAGTGCCAGTTTACACTACCAGAGAAGCTGGCCAGTATAATGCTGGTGAATGTGATGGGCAAGTGCAGTGCCAAAACAGATGCACCATTGCCAGTGCCCCAGAGACCCAAGCCCTGGGCTCCATGAGCCAAAACCTGCCTTTCAGGCCAAACTCAATTATGGATTTGTGATAGGAACAATAGGTCAAGCTGAAGACTTAGACCTAGGTCTCCAGTCCACAATGTATTCAGCCTGCATCCATCACCTCTCAGACAACCCCAGCTGCCTTTGAAATGCACATTAACCCTTTCTCTTGTCCCCCTCAGCCCTCCCTTGTATTTTACTGTTGTGCAGTTCAAGCACAGATACATCCTTAAACGTGGCAGTAAAGTTTTAGATCCCCTGCCCCAAGCTAAACCTTAAATAAAGGTAAACAGCATGAATGCCTGAAGCAAACGTCCTTGAGAATCTTAAGCTGTAAAGAAGATGAGTCATTTGTTGTGGGCCTGACTGTCCTGGTGTTTTTACCCAGATGAAAATGGGTGCACCACAATCATTACTTATACATGTTTCCCTTCCAAGCTACATTGCTGATCCTATGCCAGACAGAAGCACACAGCCTGGCCAACCTGTCCCAGGAATGACCCTCAATAATCTCAGAGACTCACAATTATGTCCTAGAAAACAGCATTAGCACATTGTCCTGCATATTTCAGAGGGACTTGAAGTGGGACAGTGGATGTGCACATCTGTCAGATCCCTGGGCAAAAGGCTTTCTCCCAGGACAGATACAACATCTATTTACAGCCATATGATATCTCATCCCTTGCCTCATCCCTGGCAATCTGTGTGACACCCCAGCTGCTTTGCAAACCCTTCTTTTTTCTTGATACACGGTAAAATAGTTGTTTCTCTGCCTGGATTGGATGCTACTGATTGGAGTGCTTTACAAGCTGGATCCTGCAAGGTGCATAATATCTTTTGCAAAGTGCCAAGCAACCGCTATTCTCACTGACTCCTAGAGGAGGAGGAGGAGGCTCTCTGCACCTTCCAACAGGTACTCTGCTGCAAGTAAAATGGAGCCATAAGTTACCAAGGTTCCTGCTCTCTCACAGGATGAACAGCCAGTTTTTAAGTAAGTAAATGCAGCTCACCCATGCCACCAGGTGTTCAAGAGAAGAAATAATGATTGGCTGAACTGAAAGTGAAACAGGGGGAAAAAAACCCACAAGAACCCCTAAACAGCTATTCCTAAACATTAAATATTTTTATTCCTGCTATAATTTTGGAATTTACAAGGCAGTAAATGAAACAGGAAGATGGGGTTTTCTCAGCACATTTCACAAGAGTATATACTGCTGAGGCTTGCTCAGCACATTTCACAAGAGTATATACTGCTGAAAGCAGTAGAGTCATTAAAATAATTGCTTTTATGGTACAACGCACATTAAAGAAACTTTCCCAATATCTTTCACCCCTCCTTGCCACTCCATACCATATTGTTGTTGTTATCCTGCTCAACTGGCTATGTTATTGGTTTGTTTTAATTTAAGAGGCTGGCAGCCACAGGGCATGCTGAAACACCCAAATCCAACTTGACCCAAGGTGAGCATACAGCCAGCCAGATTTGAAATTCTGACCCTTGATTAAATGCCTGCATTGTCTTCTAAGGTGGGATGATGGTTGTGGAAATAAGTGTGGATGGCACCATGTGAGATGGCAAGACATTATTTGTACCACATTAGCTAATACTAGGATAGAGAGGTAGGCAATAGGTCTGAAGTCCATCCAACAGGATCTGAAGAGGCTTTGGAATTGCATCCCCAGCCCCGATGGACAGACTTGGCAAGCAAATGTATTGTGAAAATATAAATCCATGGTCTGATTTATGACCCACTGAAGTCATACAGTGAAACTTCATTATAATGAACTCTGTTTATAACAAACCCTACGTTTAATGATCCTGACAGCAAGAACCAAAACCAGGAAGAGTTTTATCTCCAGTTCAAACTAATAGGCATCACTTTAGGTTCAGAAGAAGATGTATGTTCTTCTTCCTGCAGCAGTCCCTCACCTGGAAGAACTCTGTGATGTTGCAGTAGTAACCCAGGCCTTCTGCCTCCTGGCCTGTCCCAAAGAACTGATGAGCAGCATCGCTGCAAGCATCCTCAGCAAACCACCTTTGGGAGGATTGTCAGGCCACCATCCAGCAAGGACCTGGCCATGTTCTAGAGCAGACCACTGGGAGTGAGACAGCAGGGACTTAACCTCATATTGGACCCATGCCTGCAACAGCAGCAGTGCCTTGGGTTGGCTGCTGCTGGACATAATGTAAGGAGCAGTGATTGCCAACCAACTGCCAGCTGGTTCACTGTCACCCCAAAATGAAGACCGACCTGGAGAAGTTCCTGACAGAGGATCCGCAGGCAAAGTACATCAGCAACATGAAGGGAGAACCCAAGGAAGGCAAGCTTCGACATCACCTCAAAGAGAGATGCCAGCAGTCACTTCCTACTTTAAGGCAATTTCACCCACTTCACAGACTGGCACTTCATCCTCTGGGTCTGCCTCAACAGCCTTCTGTGCAATGGCACCATCCACTACAACACTGGTGGCCAATCTGTAGCATATATGTCACAAGTGGCAGAGACAGCCTCTGTGTGAGGCACATAGTGGAGCAGGGACAGGGCACTGAGCAGAAGAGAGCAGCGGATCAACAAGGGAGCACTAGGCAAAGAGGAGAAAATAGAGCAGCAGACCGGGCAGGAGAAAGGGATCAGAGCAGCACTCGAGGAGAGTGTGAGGCTAAACTGCAGGCAAGGTTCTTTGGGTAGATGTGATATCTTTTATTAGACCAACTAAATAGTTGGAAGAAGTTATTTGCAAGCTTTCGGGTACTAAAACTTTTCTTCAGGCATTGTGAGACTAATTGGGCTAATCTGTGGCTTACCTGCCAAAAAGGTTGTCTCCTTCCCCCCCCCAAGCATTACAGCGATCAAGACAAGAGTTGCAAACGTGGCTACAAAAATAAGACCTTGTGCCATGTCCTGTGGGGCTGCAAACCCCACATGAGAGTATTTCAGCTTCACCACAATGCTGTACAGGACCAGATGGTCCTGTGTATCTCAACAACAGCAGGGGCAATGGCTGTAAACTAGGGGCGCACCAATAGAGATTTTAGGGGCCGATACCAATAGCCGATTTTTAAGGAGGCATATCAGCCGATACCAATCCGATTTCCAATACAGCTGTGTCCAGCTGGTAAGTCTGTTGTGGTGGAAAAGGAGGGAAGGGGGCGGGGGGAGGCAGATCAACACCCCCGGTGGTGAGGGAGGGAGGGAGGGAGTGGGGCTGGAGCTGGGGTAGGCACTGCCCAGCCGGGTCAGGGCGGACTGCAGAAGGGAGCCATGGCTCATCCAGGTAGCATGGGGAAGTGGGACAGCTCCCAGCTGTGCAGGTGGTGAAAAAGGGATGGGAGGATGGTCAGAGAAGGCTCTTAGCCCTAAGGTGTCTGCTCCACACATTAGCTAGCACTAACACTGATCAATATTTGAGCAGTTCAAAGTGCAATGTGTAAAAAGGCCCTAAATGGCAGATGAAATTCAGCGTAGATAAATACCAAGTGATGAGCATGGGCAAAAACAACCCAAACTATACCTACACTATGATGGGGTTTATCTGGGGTGTTACCACACAGGAAAGAGATCTGAGAGTCATTGTGGACAGTTTACTAAAGATCTCAGCTCAGTGCTCAGCAGCCATCAAAAAGGCAAACAAGATGTTAGGGATTATTAAGAAGGAAATTCTAAGCAAAACTGAAAGTATCATCATGCCCGTTTATTAAATCCAAGGTACGTCTACACCTTGCATACTATGCCCAGTTCTGGTCCCCACACCTTATAAAGGATATGGAAGAGCTAAAGGAGGTCCAGAGAAGGGCAACAGGGATGATTAGTGGTAGGAAGTGACTTCCATATGAGAAGAGACTAAAGAGGATAGACCTATTCAGTTTAGAAAAGAGACCTGAGGGTAGGGTGACCACCTGTCCCTAATTGGGCAGAACAGTCCCAGAATGGGAACATCAAGTCCCAGTCCTGGACTGCATGACTTTGGGACAGCACTTGCCCAAAATTCACAGTATTGTGCCAGGGTCCAGGTTTTCCTCTCACCACTGAAAACTCTGGGAAATGGCAGGTCTCTTCTTGCAGGCTGGCAGCGCTGCAGCCTGCAAGGTGCTGCCAGGAGTCGAACGCAGGGGGCACCACATGCATGTGCACACCCACCCACACACACGCATGTGGCTGGGAATACAGCCAGGTATCATGGAGATTATCTTCATGGAGGTAAGTGTATGGGGAGAGGGGGCATAGAAGGGACAGGGGGGCAGATTGGGTTTCCCATGGTAAGGGAGGGCATGGGGCAGGAGCTGGGGGCACTGCTTAGCCAGAGACGTGCATGGGACCTGAGGACAGGGCATGGAGTGGGATAGAGTCGTGGGTGGCTCCATGGGGAGGGGCATGGGGGGGCACATGTGCCCCAGGATTTGTGTGTGGAGTGGGTGTGGATGTGGGCTTCCCGCTGAGGGCTTGGGGCCCTCCCCTGGAAGCCCCATGCTGGCCATGCCACCATGATGATGAGACACCCCCTGCTACCCCCATTGCTGGATGGGCAGGAGGCACACGGGGACTCCCAAGGGAAAGGCAGTAGGGCAGGGAGCCCTGAGCTCATAGTGGGCAGCCCACATCCACCCCCACTCCACTGGGCTCTGTTCCAGCCATGCCATTGGTGTGGCATGTGTCCCACCTTTCCATTTTAAAAAGGTGTTCACCCTATTTGAGGGGGGGACATAATAAAGGATTTCAAAATACTGAAGTGGCAAATAGTAAATAATAAATCCATATTTACTTTCTATCTCTCACAATATAAGAACTAGAGGCCACAAAATGAAGCTAATAAGTAGTAGGTATAAAACTAACAAAAGGAAATTCTTTTTCACACAGCATGCAATTGAAGTGCAGAATTCTTTGCCACCAGCTGTTGCGGAGGTTGACAGTTTAGCCAGATTAAAAAAGGGATTGGACAAATTTGGGGGGGAAAGGGGAATCAGTACCTATTAAGCATGGGAGTTAGGGATACAACCTCTGAGTTAGAACTTCCTTGATAGACCTTAAATGCTGAAGGCTGCAAGTGAGAGAGGAACAGAAGAAAAAGACTCAGTCATACCCTGTTCACTCTCCCTTTCAGCATTCACTCTGCCACTGAGACACAGGATTGTGGGCAAGATGGTTTGACCCAGGAAAGGTCAGTTCTTATGTAATGTAGTTAAAATGCACAGGGTTCTGCTTGTCATACTGCTACCATATCACTTAAAATCAAAACCTTTACATTTCCTAATAAAACATTTGTACAAAATGAAATTTATTTTCTACCCTAGGGAACTTTTACCATCTTTAATTTCCCCTCAGCCTGAAGAAGGGTGCATGTGCCCGAAAGCTTGCAAAGCAAGATATTTTTTTTGCTATTTACTACTTGGTTCAATAAAAAGTATCACCTGTGAACCAAGTGTTAGAGTTTTGTATTCCTTAATAGGAATACTCCAGTACCAACATCTCCTTTTTAGACACGATGATCAGTATCCAGAATGGTAAAATACATACCATGTTATACAGGAAACCCACAGACCAACATATATATGTTCACAGAACCAGCAATCACCCTAAACACCCCCCCTAAAGCTGTGATATACAGCCAATCCCTCAGATACCACCGCATTTGCACTGAGAACACCTGGGATTGCCACCTCATTAATCTTAAACAGGCTTTCACTCAACAAGGACACTCCTCCAGAGAGATAGATCATACGTTTGAAAGAGCCACCCAGATACCACATGAAGAATTGCTGCAGTACAGAAGAAAAACCCCCATGAATTGCACACCGCTGGTTATGACATATCACCCCTCCCTCAAACTCAAACGGAAAATCCTCAAACAATTGCAAACCATACTAGAAGGAGACCCTATTCTTATGTAGCAGGCTCACCTTTCAGAGCTTGGGTTGAGTCTCAGACTTGAGACCCTGCTGTTTTGATTGGTGGAGCCCATCCACCAATCAGGAGGCAGCAGGAGAAATAAAGTCATGCCCCTTTCCTGAGGGGGGGGGGGGAGGAGCTCTCCCGGACCTGATTGAAGACTGTAAACTGTCAGGTCCCGAAGACTTCAGGGGCGGAGCCCTGGAGTGTATAAAAAGAGCTGCGTGCCCAGGGCAGATGTAGCCAGGAACTCAAGAAGAGCGGAGCTAAGAGAAGCTGGGGAGCTCTCCCCTAGTGGGCAGTAGGCCCAAGGCTCCTGAAGCTGCCACTGGAGAAGCAGCCTTGGGAGTGGTGCAAGACCACTCAGGCTGTTGACAGTGCATGGAGACCCGGCCCTGGGAGCAGTGTGAAACTGCTCAGGCCTATCATGATGCGCATTTTGGTGCGCAGAGCCGAGGCTTTGGGAGCTGCAAGTGGTGGCTTGAGCCTGCAACCCTGGAGGGCCAGCAGGCCACACAGTGCGCAGGGTGGTGCATGGTCTCGAGCCTTGGTAGCCGTGGCAGGACAGCTCAGGCATCATTGTGAGTCACCCTGGCAGGTGGCCGGGCAGGGAGGTGTGCAAGCAGTGCACGAGGGAGCAGAGCCAGGGAGCAGCAGAGGCTGTTTGGGTTAGCCACCTAGCGTAAGCACAGATGGCCAGACCCTGAAGAGCCTGATCTGTGCTAAGAGAGCCCTCAGTGCCAAGCCAGGGCACAGGGAAACAGTAGTGCTGCAGCGTGAGGCCCGGCACCCAGGAGCCAGCAGCAGTGGTGCAGCAGCTGAGAGGAGCTGAGCCCTCGGTGCCCAGAGCGGGGCCCAGGGTGGGGAGGAGCCCAGCGGCACAGGAGAGGCCTGGAGAGGTGCTCCAGCAGAGGAGACTCCATCGAGCTGTGCCCTGACCACCACCACCTGAGGGAGCGTGAGTGATTGGGCCCTTGGGTCCCACAGGGGAAAAACGTTTGGGGTGGGCTAACTCAGAGAAGAGGCTGGCTGAGCAGCCTCCCCGCCTAGTCAAGGCCCTAAGGGGAGGGGTCCCTGCTGCTTCCTGGACACTCCCCAAGGGAGGACTATATCTTGCCATGCATCATGGACTATATTAAGGAATAGGTGTTATTTAGGGTTTGACCTTGGTTATTGGTTAATGTTCACTGTGTAAATATATGTATATGATAACTCAGAGAAGAGGCTGGCTGAGCAGCCTCCCCGCCTAGTCAAGGCCCTAAGGGGAGGGGTCCCTGCTGCTTCCTGGACACTCCCCAAGGGAGGACTATATCTTGCCATGCATCATGGACTATATTAAGGAATAGGTGTTATTTAGGGTTTGACCTTGGTTATTGGTTAATGTTCACTGTGTAAATATATGTATATGATATTTAGTTTTATGATTATGTATATTATAACTCGATAAATTGTATATAGTTAAGAACTTTGGGCTTGGGCTAACTCTATAGAGGAAAGAAAGATCTGCTTGAAATTCTGGCGTCCCTCTTACAGCACCCCCTCCTGCCTACCCATCCCATCCAATTGAGAATAAGGCACATCCTTGGGTGTACCCGAGTTACACTTAAAGAGATCTTCCCAGAACCACCTATACTAGCCTTCAAACAAGCACTGAGCCTCGCTAACCTCATCACCAGAAGCAAGCTTCCTAAAGCCTAGAGCACACTGAATGGATTCAGGCCATGCCATGACAAGAAATGCAAAACCTACCAACACATCTCCACTACCCCCACAATTATGACACCCCACAACAGAACCATCAGCATCCCTGCATCTTACAGCTGCACCTCCAGAAATGTAATATATCTCATCCAATGCACCGAATGCCCTGATGGAAAATACGTAGGAGAAACCAAACAACAACTATGCACCAGAATGAACGCTCACCAGAAACCTATTAAAGACAAGAATACCCCATTCCCTGTGGGGGCACATTTATCACAAGAAAACCAGTCTCTCTCCAATCTCTCAGTTTTAATCCTCAAAGGGAACTTACAAAACACTTTTCACAGACGAGCCTATGTATTTCACTTCATCAACCTCCTGGATACAAAAAAATCATAGACTGAATATAGACATTGGTTTTATAACACATTATAACCTGCCTGATATCTGACTTCCCAGGTACCTCTCCACTATTTACCTGCTGCATCATCCCCCTTCTCCCCCTTCCAGCCCATCTCTCACCCACTGATGCCTCAATTTACATCTTCACTGACTGCCTGTCTTGCATGCGTACCAGGCTCTGGCCTCTTTACTATTCCTTCCATCCAGGAAGAGCACACACCAACTGCAGATGCTTCCTCAGCCTGACAAAGAGTTTTTCAATCCGAAAGCTTGCTAAGAAACATGTTTCCAACTATTTAATTGGTCTAATAAAAATATCAGATTCACCCAAAGAATTTTGTCTGCCGTATTCCTTAATAGAAAGTTTAGATTTGTTCCACCACCAGGGGGCAGGCTTAGACCACATTTCATATGGCAATGCCACTGGAGGACCAGGCTGGGGAGGAATGAACACTGGTGAGAAGACCATCACCTTGCAGTTTGTGCAAGGCCACAGAGGCAACCCCCTTGTCAAGACTCCAGCCTCTGTCCATGGAGCCTCCAGCCAAACGGTTCCTTGCCAGGGTGCTGCCTTTAGAGTTGGCTGCACAATCTCACCCACAAATCTCTGGCCATGCAGTCCACTCAGCACTGTACCTAGACTTCTGGTGGCCCTGGGTGAACTTTTAGTATCGTGCACCACTTTGCCAGAGATAATGATAACAATAACTTTTAAATTACCATTTTCTGTCCGGGCTCTGGGCAGCTGCCCAGCTGGCCCATGCCTGTGTCCATCCCTGAGTCCACTCCTACCCCATGAGAAAAGTAGGGCTGCCTCTAAGATACCAAGCCTGACAGTGATGTGACATGCCCATTAATGACAGAGCTGCTGAAAACTTTGTCCTCCTCCAGCCATTTCTATAATTGAACCAGTTGTGGGTTTTTTCTACTACATTGGTTGTAGTGCAGTGAAGCAGAGAGCATCCCCACAGAGTATGGCACCACTTCTGCACCTAGTTACCACAAGCCTGGGCATCGCAGATGTACCTCAGATAAGGAGAATCCACCCAGCATTGTTCCCTCATCTTGTCAGGTGGCAGCAGAAAGCAGAAATCACTGGCTGGAATCCAGTGCCCGGTGCTATGTATGAATGATCAGATACATCCCTTCTGTGGTAAATGCAAACAGGTCGGTTCCCATGCACATATAGCAGGGCACATTTTATTTAACCATTACAGAAAATTTCAATTTCAAATAAATTTAAAAATCTTGAATAGGGCTACATTTAATAGTCCTGCAGCAGCAACAATAGCTCTCATGACCAGATCGCTTGCCACAAAAAGTGTTGATTTTTGGCAAAACAACAATGGGCGTAGTGACAATTGTTGTTTTACCCTAGGTTCACAGCATATGTTAGTGCATGGACAAAACATGGCTGACCATACGTGGCTATGACTTTTTTGTTTGGTCACAGAGTTTCTAGCACACGCTGGTCCCAGGGTGGCTGCAACGGCTCCTAGTGGCCATTCAGTCCCTGCTCTGCCCTCACCTCTCAGGCTTGCTCCCCCTCACCTTTCCTGCCATGCCTTATTGTTCTAAGATCCTTGGAAAGGGAGGCTACCCCAGGGATCCCTGAGCCTGTGCTGCTGCTCAGGTGTCACTACTCAGCACCTTCAGGCTAGGGACAGAAGTTACATATAAACCAGTTTAAAGTGATCAGAAACTGGTTTAAACCTGTAACAGAACAGAAGCTCAGTGCAATAAACCAGTTTCAAAATGGCTGAAACTGGTTTAAGATAAACCTGGTTGAATGTAGTATCAGACTCAACTGATTTGAGTCAAACCAGTTTATGAAAACTGTGTCCCAGACCCCTTCCTGGTTCAGGTTAAATCACAGTCCCCCAGCATGCTTTGCAGCCCTGGGCTGGGCTGGGCTGTGCTATCTGCTCCAGAGAGCAGGGCTGGCCCTACCCCTCTGCTCCCTAGCTGGAGCAGTGAGGGCTGGCTGACAGGGGAGTGTGGGGGGAAGCCCAGCTGGGGGTGCAGCCCAGTCTGCAAGGGGAGGGGGACTGCATCCCACCCCAGGCAAACCCCGGCTGGGGGCTGGGGCCAGGGAGGGGGTTAAACACCCTTTCCCCCAGTAAAACTTACCACTGGCTGCAATTGTGGATTACAAATCCCAGAGGCACCTAAAAGCAGGAAGAGGAAGTGATGAGCACCTCTGCAGAGTCCTGCTGCTGTAATTCTGGGCTGCAAATCCCAGAGACTTGGCGGGTAGCAGGAAGAGGACGTGAACACACAGAGAACCATGCTCTAGTGCCCCCCAGCTTCTGTCCTGAGCCACTGCGGGCATGTGGCTGCATTTCCTGAATCAAAGGTAAATGTCTGCTTACTTCTGTTTCAATTTAATCTGTGCAGCTTAGACTAACCTGCAACGACCGAATCAATTCTGCCTCGGGCTTTTTGACTGTCTGTACTTAGCCTAATGGCTTACTTTACACCACACCCATGTCTCCTACCATTCAATCTTCCCTGCTCCTGACCCTTTCCAGCTCCATCTCCACCCTATTCCCAGGCCTGTTGAGACCACTCCCACCCCTTGTCTCATTCCCAAAACCACCAGCCCCTACCTCAGCTGTAAGGCTTCTCTTAACCTCAGGAGCACAGAAACTCTGTCTGCTACTTACTCCAGAGCAACTTCCACATCAGCAGCCAGAGTGAGACTGCCTGCCCGGTTCTGTCCCTGGGCTTATCTCTGGTTAAGCCCTGCCCGTTTCTGTTCAGGTGCTCCCCTGCCTGCTGACTCAGCTCCTTCCAGAGCCTCCTCCATGCTTGTATTCTTTTTCTTCTTTTTTCTTGGATCAAAGTCCCTCAATTATGAGCTCAAGTTCCTGTCCCAAAGAACTGACCAAGAAATTATCACATTCAAAATTTCCACAAAACAATTTCAATTTAGTCAAAAATTTTCAATGGAAAATTTCAGAATGAAACCAAATGTATCTCAGTATTGGAAGATCAGTATAGTTTCAGAATTGGGATATCAATGGCTTGGGGATTTGGTTTTAATTGTTTTGGGGGTTTATCCTTTGCTGATTTGTTTATCCAGTGGAAAAAAGGGAAAAAGTAAAACAGGAGGAAAGGGGAAACCCCACATACTGAAAAGTGGGGAACCATTCCAATCCATTTTGAATTTTTCCATTCAAAATAAAAAATAGCTCAAAAATCAAAATAAAAAAAATGTTCATTTCACTAAAAGATTTTAACAGAAATGAATTAGACCGTTCCTGCCAAACCTTGTACAAATGATGGAACTGGAAGATTTGGCTTGGAGCTAATGTTCAGGTTTTGAAACTGCATGGTTGTTGTTCACCTAACAGGATTTTCTATGTTTGTCATCTCTTGTCTTCTACTCAGAGTGCTGGATCTTTTGGGGTGGGGGTCTTTCAGTTGAGTGTTTATACAGCGCTTAGCACTGGGCCACGATCGTTAGTGTAACTAGATAGAGGGTGATAGGGCCACTAGCCATGGGCACCAACTGGAAGGGGACACTGGAATGGCCTCTCCGCAGCCCCGCAGTGCCTGGCTGTAGTATCTGGGTTTGGGAGGGCAGCAGCAGCAGCTGCGGTTCTTTGAGTCCCCAGAACAGATAAGACTGAGCAACTTCCTTCCTGCTCCCCCTCCCTCTACTCTCCAGTGTTCAAC
>NW_005842419.1:639936-645783 GCF_000455745.1 Alligator sinensis
CCCCCCCACCAACACTCCCAAGACACTGGAGTTTTGCCCAGGGTGCAAAGATTGTTAGTTAGACCTCTGAATATAACAACATCTTCATCATCACTATCATTATTATACATCTCCTCATGCCTTTTTGTCAGAGATTTGTCCTGTTTGGAATAATGACTCCTACCCGCTGGCTGTTCAGCTAGGCAGGCTGCCAGGCTCAACCCAAGCAAAGGCTGCCAGGCTCAACCCAAGAAAAGGCTGTGCTGTGGTGGGGGAAAGATTCATTTGCCTAGAGGTGAAAGGACACTGGCAGTATGAGACAGAAGAAACCTGGATCCTGCATGAAGCTCCTTGTAAAAGTCTGTGCCACAGAGTGACTGAGTCTTTCTCTTGCACTTACAAGGACTTGTTATTCCCACAGGAGTGATGTCACTCATTACACACAAATGACTCTGCTCCTCCGCCACACAGGAGCCAAGTAGTGTTCTTTGCCAGCTTCTGGGAAACGCTTGAGTGCCTGGCAGCAGTGCCAGGAAAAGCAAGGTTCTCTCACCCAGCTTTAATGCAGGACCTGAAGGTTCAAAGGCCACCGGCAGAGCTGAGTGAGAGTAGCCAGCCCAGCAGCCAGGCTCCTAGGGAATGTAACACACCCCAAGCTGGCTGCTGGAGACAGAGAACCCCACTGCCCTGCAGTGGCGACATGTAGGGGGTGCATGGGGGTGCATGGGCACCCCCTGAGAGTGTAGGTGCATCCCCTGACCGGCCATGCTCACTGCTTAGGTGACTGGCAGGAGCACCGGTACCGCCCCTGTGAGCGCCAGCCAGGGAGTGGGAGCACTAGATGAAGCACCATGGTCACTTCCAGGAGTGCCATGGCTGCTTCCAGATTGGCACAATCGGTTGCAGGGGGACCTCCAGCCCCCTCAGTCAGTGAGATTATCCATGGGGGGACACTCCCCCGGGTTGCTGGGAGGGCATGTGTCCCCCCAACTAAGGTGGTACCAGTTGCCCCTGCTGCTCTGTGTCCTATGGTAGTCTTGCCCTCTTGGTGCTGATGGCCAGTGGCCATTCTAACCCAGGGCTACCTCAGGCCTCTCTCAACTGTGAAAGGGCCACTTGCAGCAGAACCAGAAGCACGTCTCCAGGAGTGTGTCTACACATGCATTTGAGTGTGTTTCAATTTAATGCACATTATCTTAATGCGCATTAAGTGGGTTTAGGCAGGCATCTACAAGTGCAGGAGTTAAAGCATATTAATGCTGTGTGTGCGGACTGACTTGGGTCTGCACTTGCAGGTATCAAATTTAGGTGTGACTAGCCTAAATTTGCCATTTCTTAAGTGCATTAAGGGTGCACACGTGTAGATGTGAGCCCTAATGCACCTTAAATGTAGGCTAAACATCTTAAAGCATCTCATGTAGATGCACCCTACGTCTCAAATCCTGCTTTGAGGGTGACAGAGAGTGCATAGAATTCCTTGGCACTTCAATGCTGTTGGGGTTTGATGTGTTAACTACAGAAAAGAAGATGGACTCAAAATCTGGTAAAGAGTTTTTCATAGTATGTTGTCTCATGAAGAAATATAGTTTCAATAAAACTCATTTTTTTCCAGAGGGAAAGTAATTTCATGAAAAATTAAGATTTTTTTTTTCCTGAGGGAAAAGAAACATTTCATTTTGAATTGACCTTTCAGATTACATTAAAACAATCACATTCCTTGACTTAAAAATGCCCTTTTTGGTTTAAGAAGATCCCTGAAATGGTGCAATAGTTTACGTTACCATGTTGATTTCAAACAATGAATGTGCTTCTATTTAGAACACAATTAGCTGTAGTGTTTTACAAACTGAAACAAAATTGCATTTTAATTCAAAATGAAACAAACCTTTCTTTTCAAAAAGTGTATTCAAATAGAAAATAGTTGTTTCAAACATTTCTCATAAGAAAAAAAAAATGTTAATGTTCCCCCCCACCCTACATATTCAATTAGGGTTGCAAGAAAAAAAAAATCTTGTCTAGTATGATTGAGAGACTGGGTTTGAGTCCTGGCTTTGCCACAGACTTCTTGTGTGACCTTGGGCAATTCACTTAGACTTAGATCCCCTGAGGCGTTTAAGTGCCATTGGTTTCACTGAGAATTAGATGCCTGGAAATATTTGAAGGTATGTGCATTAGTGGGTGAGAGAAGCACCTCAGATGAATGAATTTAGCAGCAGGCTGAAAAACTGCCCTTGATGAACTAGGAGGAGAATAGATCGAGTCAGTAGCTCCTGCCACTCACCCCATTTGGAAAATAATCCATTATCAGGGAGCTGAAACTCAGGAGTGGGGCTTGTAAAACTGGCCCGTGTTGGATCCTTCCAACTTGTAGATGCTGGGAAGGTACTAGGAAGGATATGCCTGTTCTCTCCTTACCCCATCTGTCAGCAGAGACCAAGTGGGAGTGATACTGCCTGCCATCCAGCTCTAGCCTAGGTGTGCACACAGTTGTAGCACATAAAGTACCTTTGAGGGAGGCCAGTAGTACCAGCTCCCTGCACTAGTAGGGATTTTACTGCCTTGGGTATGGCCGTTCCAGCTCAGGATCTGCTCTGTGAAGGAACATTGCATGGCCCCTATCTTCCTTGGTATCCAGGCCCTCATAATGGCTGGGGGCTGCAAACCACAGCCACGTCTCAAGCAACCTTGTATGTCTTGTCAGGTGACTGTGATTTGTTTTGTGTACAGGTCCCTTCAGTACATTATCCTTTTGGGCATATTGGGATGGATGCTTCTTATCCTGGACCAGTCCTGAGCTCGTCACACAGGGTCCATTAAGTCTTTACTCAGACTTGATTCCTATTGATGCCAGCAAGAGTTTATCCCAACCAAGGGCTGAGTTTACCCTGAGTAAACAGTAAGGAAGAGCCTTGGGATTTGGTTCATTATTAATAATTAGCTTTAGGAGGTGACCAAGTGTAAACCATTGCATTTCTGCCAATTCCAGTTGCTGAGCTCAGTGAGTGGCTAAGAGCCATGGATGAATGGAAGCATCAGTGTTTCACTGCCAGACATTAAGGCTGTACATACTGCTCACAGCCTGCTAATCCCCCACATCTCCTACTGAACTGCACCCTCAGGACCTGGGTGCTTTGGATCATATTGCCAACACATTCACTGAAATGCTCATGTTATTTAAAGTGTGTTAGAGGAATTGTCAGGGCCTGTCAAAGCCTGCAGTGACATCATGCCTACTGACTCTTCAGTTTGGGAAAGGAAGCAGGAAACTATGGAAGATTTTAAATATGGCAGGCTGAGGCTGAGGCTGAGGCTTCACCATATGTGATGATAACAGAGACTGGCAGAACACAGACAAAAGGCTAAATCCTATTTCCACTTTACACACTGAAGTGGCACCTATGGAGCTGCCTAACTGTGGTCTTGATACTTACAAGCAGTTTGTTTTCTGTTTCCAGCTGTGGCAGAATAGACTCCACTGGGGCGTGCTTACCTGCCAGAGGTAAAATGACAGGCTTTTACAAGGAGCTTTCAGCCCAACCACCTGGACAGAGGTGCATCCAGGATTTGACAAAGGGGTGTGGGAGCAGCAACCCATGCTTCAGGGATGTTGCATCCTCTGTCCCAGCCTCCTCCCTCTTCTCCACACACTGGTGCTAGAAGATTGCTGCAGGAGCATTTTTAAGTCCTCAGGGCATGTAAGGATCCCCACCCTTCCCCTCTGTGCTCAGTCATGTCTTATCCCTTCCACCCTCTCTCACTCATCACTGCTGCTTTTCCTGCTGTCCCCAGATGGGGAAGCTTCAGAGTCACTCCAGCCTGCTCCAGCTGGGCTGTGCCAGAGACAGTGGCAGTGGCAGCAGTGGTGGGTGGAGCGGAGAGAAGGGGATGTAAATGTGAGCATACAGAGGAAGGGGGCAGCAGGATTCTCATCTGCTTTGGGGACTTAAAAAAGTCCTTAGTTTCCTAAGGTATGGTGCAGTCCAAAAGAGGGATGCAGCCATGCCACTGCACCCCCTCTGCATTCGCCCATCAGGGCACTTACTCAGAAAACAGGACTTGAATTATAGGCTCCCCTTGGCCAGAGGGGATTTGGACCTCTGTCCAGAGTAAGGCACTCTAGTGCTCTCCTTGAAGCTGACCCACTGGGCAATCAGGAGAAGATATGCGGGGCCAGGAAGAGAACCCACCAGAGGAAGATGGGGCGCTTCATGAGATGGATGCTGCCCTGGAAGAGAGAGAGAGAGAGAGGGAGAGTGTGTGTGTGTGTGTGTGTGTGTTGGTGGGGAGGGATCCCTGGGTTCTGGACTTTCTTTGTATAAAATGGAAAAATAGCTGTGTATAGTTTTGGCATCTTCAGGTTGGGGTCAGGACTCGGACCCATGGAGTTGGATACTCTTTTTCTAAAGCAGTATTCAACTCACTGAGCCACCCTCCCTCTGACAGTGCAGCTTGGCAGGGAACAATCCCATGGCCAAAAAATTATAAAAGCATTAAAGCACAATCCCTCCCCAAACCATTTCAACTGTGCTGAGCAGCATGGTGGGAGAGGTGGAGAAGGTGGCCCCATTCCCCACTCCAGGCCTTGCCTCTGGTAAAGAGTCAGCATGAATGAAGTGCCTGTATACTCTGTGTACCTGGGCACAAGAAGGGGCTAACAATACTTACCGAAAAATATGAAGACACCAAAAATAATCTTGTGGCTAAGGCCTCAGACTAAGCCTCAGGAGCCCCTAGATTGGCTGCAGACTACTCGTGACCTGGAATGTATTGCCCAGAGTAAAACACTCTCATGGTAAGAGCATATCTATACAATGCAGTAATGTGCAGATTCTCCTAACTACCTCTGGTTACATTAGCTAGATCAGGTATCTCTGCAGTGTGCCACGTACACAAAGCCTGTGTGAAGGCCATGTAAAGGACTGAGATGACACATTCAAAATCAAGGCCTACACAATAATTAGCTGAAGCCATTGAGTTATTCTGACTTTTATTTCATTGCGTCTTAGTCCACACAGTCGGTATAAAATCAGGAAAGCAAAGCCAAAAAAAAAAAGAAAGAAAGAAAAATAACAACATAATGTCTGGAGTCTTAGCATCAGAAGGCACCCAATATGAGTCTACAGTAGGTTGCCAATACAATTCATTGCCAGACACACCTTTGAAACACAGAGGTTTACAGAAGCTCGTCTCTGGAGGCTAACGACCTACAAGTTCCATCCAGAGCTTTGTTTCTGACCAGGAAGGAAGGGGGGGAGGAAAAAACCTTGGTTATAAAAGCTTTATTAAAAAATAATAATAAAAGCAACTTGTCTAAGTACAAAAGCAGTTATAGATCATTTATATTACACAGAATTATTTATCATGTCTATCTTTGCTGTTTATCTCATAAAACTGTTAATTGAATTTCCAGTGAGTAAGGTTAAATGGCTAGCGATATAAGGAATGGTAAATAGATAGCACCATTTCACATATTTGGTATTTTATTTCATAGATATACTGTTTTTGTTTCTCTCTCATCTTTAGTTTATCTACATGGCAAGGATAAAGTACATTTCAAGGTCATAAGCTACAATTCCCAGATGCTTTGGTTGTAAGTGGGTATGTGGGAGTTCACTTTGTACACAAGGCCACAAACAAGAAAGCATGCCATTCTAAGGGGAGATTTTCAAAACAAGCTACGAGTGTTAAGGAACACAAGTTACACTGGTTTTCCATCGAACTTGTGGGTCAAATTTTCATAAGCACCAAAGTGATTCAGAAGCCCGAGTTCCCAACTGGGTGTGGTTGGCAAGACAATGGGAACTGGGCTCCTAAGTCTTTTAGGCATTGTTCAAAAGTTGGCCCTTTGCTCCTAAATCCTTTAGGCAT
>NW_005842419.1:645793-651472 GCF_000455745.1 Alligator sinensis
ATTTATACATGCACTTCAGTTAACAGGATCACAGCACTTGGTGGGGGGAATGAATCCTCTGCTGGTATAAACTGGCATTGCTCCATTCAAGTCAGGGGAGGAGCACATCAGCTGAGGACCTGGTCTGGGTGGGCATTCCTTTGATGGGCAGATTTGGGCTTGGGGTTGGCAGGGGTGGGTCACAGGAAGGCTTTCAAAGAGGGTTTCATTTCACCTCAGGGCAAAACAAAAACAGGAAAGAAAAATACTGCGCTCTTGTTATACTGTTAGAGTAATAGTTCCTTAGGCACTTTCTTTAGGCTTTAAAACATAGCGCATGGTCAACAAAAGCAAACAATACTATGTACATATATGTAAAAAGTGTTATAAATAGGTTTTTTAAACCATAGATACTATATACATCTTCAATTAACAAGTAACCATTTGTTTATTTCCTTTGTTTTTTTGTTTTTGTTTTTTGTGTTGGGGGGGTGCTCGGGTTTTCTTTTTTGGTTAATTTTTTTTTCTGTTTTCTCGTCTATTTTTCCCCGCCTCTATCCCCTCCATGGATGTCACGAGTGCCCCTGTCTTGGCCACCTCGCCTCGAGCTTCATTATTCGCGCTTCCTTAAGATGATGTAGATCACTCCGCTGATGGCGGCCAATGGGAAGGCCACCCAAGCCAGGATGTAGGCAAAGCCGAAGGAGATGTCATCTGAGGGTATCTGCCACTCCGTGTATCTCACTGTGAAGATGGCTGCACCGCTCATCACACATAGCCCTGGATCAGGGGAAGCAAACATGGAACAAGGGTGAGTGATGTCGTGCTGAGAACACGGGCCTGTGCATTTCAAGAACTGGGTTTACATCCTCATCAGGGAGGTCTGAAAGGACAAAGCTGAGCAGCACCAATAAAACTCTTAAACTGCAGCAGAGGAAATTTAGGTTGGAGATTAGGAAGACATTTCTGACTATGAGGATAGTTGAGTAGAGGGATAAGCTGCCTAGAGAAGTTGTGAAATCTGTATCCCTGGATATTTTCAAGAGCAGGTTAGACAGACAATACTTGGCTGGGATGGTTTAGTTAGGGATGATCCTGCCTTGAGTCCTACTTTCCTACAATCTAAAACCTTGTTCTACCTTGCACCACAACCAGAAACCTGATACAAAATCTTAGGTGTATGGGAATACAGATGGAAAAACCTGCTGGGGAGTAAAGAATGATCAAATCATGTGCATCTACGGTCCATGATAGCTAGAGAGATGAAGAACCTTTCGGACTGATTCAAAGATACTGTATACACTAAGTTTTAGCAGCTAAAATACAAGTTTCATGAACAGGTCTCGTGTGAGGAATTCAGAGTTACATTAGTTTGTGCTGAGCTCTGCAGTGCTGCAGCTAGACGGGTACAGGGACATGAGTCAGCTAATTTAAAGCTTCTGTGTCTGCAGTGCAGACAAACCCTCAGATCTCATCCCTGGGGAATTCAGAGCTTGCGTCCATTTCTCTGACACAGCAGAAGCTTGGGCTCATTTATGAATGCCCCAGGCCATGTGTTAGGTACAGGCACAAAACTTCCAGCAGTCATTTTACAGCTACAGGTATGACCCGGAGGACCATTCTGCCTATGAAATCCAAGCACACATCTGCCAAAGCTTTTTTTAAAAAATGAAAAGGAAAGATGAAGGTGTTAGGCTAAGTACTTTCCAGATTTAAAGTACCAAATGCTGTACCAAGTTTTAAACTGCCAGGTAACTGCTATTTCTAGCACTTATGCAGTTTGGAGTCCACGCCACTTGGATTTCCTTGAACTCTCCAGCTGAGTTGCACCACAGCTGTGTAAGTGTCCAGGGGGAACAGAATTGCCCAAGTACACACATAATGCTGGGTAAGTCCCAAAACTTTTGACCATAAAAACCATGACTGGTGGGTCTTTTAGCACAGTTGCCTAGTGGTTAGGACACTTGCCCAAGCAGAGACTTAAATTCTAGACACTCCCTCACCCAAAGGGGATTTGAACCTGCCTCTCCTACTTATTGAAGTGCTTCAATTACCAAGACATGGGCTAGGTCAGTGGTGTCCAACCTGCAGCATAAGTGCCACAACAACTTGGCAGGCTCTGTGTTGCATACAGCAGATCAGGAAAGGGACAGGCAGCGTAGCAGCCAATAGGCTAGAGAGCAGTAAGGAGAGCAGGAGATCAGGCAGGAAGCAGAGAGCAGAGGAGGAGATAGGGCCGGGAGCACAGAGTAGGGAACAAGAAAGAGCATCAGAATCAGCAGAGGAAGGAGTTCAGAGTAGCACCCAGGGTGGGTGCAGGGCTCACTTGTGGTGTGCCTGCCAGAAAGGTTAGTTCTGCCTGGGCACTGCCCACAGCTCTCTCCAGTCCTCCTCCTGATGTTGCTCTACTGTCGCATACATTTACTTTTCATTGGATAAAGTAGATAACCAGAACAGGGACAGCTTGTGCCATACTGGGGACAGGGGCCAAACTAAGGCCGAGGACCCTTCCATTCCAAGGTAATAACCGTCATATTGAGCCACCCTCCCTCTGAAATATTTTTCTCCTCCTGACTGCCCAGTAAGCCTGCTTCAAGAGCAGGGCTGGACATGCTCTGGGCAATGTCTCATGCTTGGCCTAGTGATTGAAGCATTTTGTTTGCAAGTAAGAGAACTAGGTTCATATGCTCTGTAGGCAAGTGGGGTCTAAATCCTGGATCTGTTGCTCCCTAACTAAGTTTCCTAACCACTAGACTACTGAACTGAAAGTTGGAAGGGCCCTGCTCTATCAAACACCTATCATGGATTTTCTACAACTGAAGTTTCAGCAGTAACCATGTAACTGGGCACTTGTGTGGCTATAGCACAGCCGATTGAGCATGCTCAGCACGGAAACAGAGGATGTGGAATCAAACAGTGCACAAGTGCCTACATAAGTGCCAATGAGGCACGTGGGGTGAAAAAAGATTTAGTCCACAGTGTCAGTGCCACCCTTAGGACATTCCTTTAATGATAAGGCATTCCCTTCCCTTCTCTTTATTCTGCGTGCATTGTATCCGCTCCCTAGCTTCCCCAAGCCTCAGCTTGGGACCTCTGCACGGCACTTCTGGGAAACGATCTGCTAGACAGTGGGGGCATCGACGCACGCACTTTACTGAGGAGCTCACTAATTATCTCTGCAGTAAAGCATCTCTGTCTACATGAGCGGCACTATTAGGCTGGAGTAATTAACTGGAGTAACTAACTCCTCTGAGGGGTAGTACGCAAGTACTATACTATGGTGGAGTTATTTACTCATAGTTGGTAGGGTCGGAAGAGACCTGAGCAGATCATCAAGTCCAACCCCCTGCCATGGGCAGGAAAGAGTACGGGGGCCAAACGACCCTGGCAAGGTGTCTGTCTAGCCTCCTTTTAAAGACCCCCAGGGTAGGAGCGAGCACCACTTCCCTCGGAAGTTGGTTCCAGATCCTAGTCGGCCTGACTGTGAAGTAGTGCCTCCTGATATCCAGCTTGAATCTACTCTCGGTCAACTTATGGCCGTTATTCCTTGTTACTCCCAGTAGTGCTCGGGGGAACAGGGACTCTCCCATTGCCTGCTGGTCTCCCTTGGCCAGTTTGTAGATGGCCACCAGATCCCCTCTCAGCCTTCTCTTGTGGAGGCTGAACAGGTTTGGGTCTCATAGCCTCTCCTTGTACGGCCTGCCCTGCTGCCCCCTGATCATGCAAGTGGCCCTCCTCTGGACCCTCTCCATGTTGTCCACATCCCTCCTGAAGTGTGGCGCCCAGAACTGGACACAGTACTCCAACTGCGGCCTGACCAATGTCGCATAGGTGGGGAGGATCACCTCCCTGGACCTGCTCAAGATGCATCTGTAGATGCATGACAAGGTGCGGTTAGCTTTCCTGACCGTGTCCCCATATTGACGGCCCATGCTTGTCTTGGAGTCAATAATGACTCCAAGATCCTTTTCGGCCTCTGTGCTGATGAGAAGGGAGTTCCCCAGCCTGTAGGTCTGCTGCTGGTTCTTCCTCCCCAGGTGCAGCACCTTGCACTTGTCAGTATTGAATCCCATCTTGTTCTCATCCGCCCACCCCTGTAACCTGTCCAGACCCAATTCAAGCCTGTTCCTCCCTTCTAGCGTGCCCACTTCTCCCCACATCTTAGTGTCATCTCCGAATTTGAACAAGGTGCTTTTCACCCCCTTGTCCAAGTCACCGATGAAGATGTTGTACCGTGCGGGCCCGAGGACCAAGCCCTGGGGAACCCCGCTGCACACATCCCTCCAGGCTGAAAATGACCCGTCCACCACCACTCTCTGGATGTGGCTCTCCAGCCAATTTGTGACCCATCTGACTGTGTAGGCATCGACACCACAATCTCCTAATTTTTTAACAAGAATAGGGTGAGAGACAGTGTCGAAGGCCTTCCTAAAGTCCAGAAAAACTAAGTCCACCGCGACACCTGCGTCCAAGGATTTTGTGACCTGGTCATAGAAGGCCACCAGGTTGGTCTGACAGGACCTGCCTCTAATGAACCCGTGTTGGTTTCCCCTAAGCATAATCTTCCCTGCTGGCCCCTCGCAGATGTGCTCCTGGATAATTTTCTCAAAGAGCTTCCCCAGGACCGAGGTAAGACTAACAGGCCTATAATTTCCTGGGTCTTCCTTCCTCCCTTTTTTGAAAATGGGGACGGGACTACATTGGCCCTTTTCCAGTCCTCTGGCACCTCGCCAGAGCACCATGAGTGCTCGTAAGGCCATGCCAGGGGTCCCACAATGACCTCTACTAATTCCCTCAGCACTCTGGGGTGGAGATACTTTACCCCAATGCACGTGTAGATAGTGACTGGGGCTAGCTGGGACTGCTTGCCAGCTAGCCCTGCACTATAGTGCCCAACCACAGCCTCCACAGCATGTTGAGCCGGGGCAGAGCAGCTTCGGGCTAGCAGGCTGACCCCCCGTGCCCCCTGTCATTTGGGGCTGCATCGCCCTGGCTCATCATACTTCAGTCCCAAGCACATGTATAAATGTACAAATTGTGCCAGAGTTTATTCAGGTGCACTAATTGCACATGTAGATCTGCCCAATATCAACAGTATCCACTCTAGCACTGTACCAAAAAATATCAGCCTCCAACGTTACAAAGCTTTTGCACAAAGCCACCACTATTTCCCACTGAAAACAAGGTTTTTTAGTTGATCCCAGCAATTCTATTATATGTTCACTGTGCCATCATTGGAGCTAACTCTGTTCCAAATCTCTCGGACAGACCTTGGGACCACCTACATCTAACCACAGTGATATTTGAGCTGCTATTTTGCTTTACACTGTCCCTTTGTTCAAATAAAGTGCAGAAGTGGGAATATGTTTAATTAACAAGCTGCTGCTGCAGTTTCCATTTTCTGAGCAGACACGAGAACTCCTACTGCATTAGCCCATGCAGAAAAAGCAAAACAATTGTCTCTTGACACTGGCAAGATAGAAAACAGGCTTGAATCTATGCTAAAGTCACCTACAGATAACTCGAAACACAGCAGCAATTGTCCTTTTTGGGAATGTGGTTGCATAGAACACATGCTAATGACTATTTCCACTGCAGACACAGGAAGGACCGTAGCATAACTGATTCTGAATATGGGAATATGCTCAAAGGGTAAAGCTCACGGTGAGCAGTCAAGGGTGCCAGGGTTTTTTTCCTGCT
>NW_005842419.1:651503-658095 GCF_000455745.1 Alligator sinensis
TACGTGTGCACACACAGGCAGTTGTGTGAGTAATGCGCATTTTCCAGGGAGGGCTATCGGTTCTTAATTTGCTGATCTCTGTAAAGTGCTTTGCTATCCTTAAATTGAGAGAGATAAAAATGGGACAAGGTTATCACAACCATGTGCCCAAGGTACCCTCATGGTAACCTGACATGGCAAGTAGCCGCCATCGACCACCACGGACTTGGAAGACTTGAAGTCTAGCCTTCCGTTTCATGGAGTTAAAGTCTGAAAAACAGACTGGTTGTTTCTGCAGCCCTTCCCCTTTGTCCACATCACAAATCATAGTAAAACCCAACACAAGTGAGTTTCTGCAGCTCTGGGCAGCAGTCCTGCATAACAGCAACCAGCTGGGATCTGGGTAAACACAAAGTGCGGTATTGAAAGTGTCTGTATACTTGCCTCACTTCTGTAAGCACTAACACCAGCATTCACCTTACTGAAAGTCCTGTCCGTGAGATATTAGCTAAACTTCCTTACCTGTTCCCACAGACAACCCCTTGTGCCCTGTCTGACTTAGTCCTCTTCCAACACCAATAACTTTGTGTGAGCTATTGCTGTGATTGCTTGCATAGCCAGTTTTCCATATCAGGGTTTTCCAAGATGCCCTGGGACACAAAGAATGGGAAGACCCCTAGAAAACCACTCTGTTTCTGATAGCGCTTAAGTCATTACTACCCAATGTATGGAGTGCTGTCCTGCTCAGTGCAGAGCAAAATAGTCTTCTGAAGCCCAGAAAGAAACAAAAAAGGATTCAGGGGCTGAAAGGATCAACTGGTGAGGTAAAACTGAAAAGGCAGAGGCCTGATTCCTCTCCACCTCATATCATGTGCATAGCTTTTCTTAGGGATGACTGTAGCTGTCTACAAACTGTGCAAGCTACAAGTGCCAGTGAAGGTGAGGTCTGACTCAGGGTGTCTGTGTTAGCAGAAATGAGGTTGAAATCACATCAAAAAACATTTAGGCACGTTGCCAGGAAAAGTTTCCTAGCAGTGAAATCCAGAGTCTGGAATACACTCTGGAGGGAGGCTCGCTATATGGGTCGTTAGTCTAGAGCATGTTCTGTAGTTGTGTCCAGCCTTGTGCCAGGAGACTAAACTAGATTGAACTCATACATCTTTTCCATCCTAATGCAGACAATCCCATCATTCCTGAAGAGAGACATTGCATCACAGTGCAAATGAGCTTCTTCCCACCCCCAGTTCACAGGCTGTGTGTACATTTGAATCAACCCAGCAGCTCAGGAACACCCCAGAGCTGCTGCACTTGACACACACATTAGTTCCAGCCTCAGCAGGGCTGATGAGTCAGGTTTCCCAAACAGAGGAGTTTACATTACGGCGCTTAGCTTTGCCGGCTGAGTCACCCGGTCAGGAAGTGGCCTTGAGGGCAGGAGCATCCAGGCAAAATGTATCAGGGATAAGTGATGTCTCTGGAAACAGCCTTCTCATCACCTACCACCAAGACAGTTTGTAGGAGTTTCATCTAACACCAGTGAAACTTCTGCTGCTCAAACCAGCTCTGCCTGAGAGGTCAAATAGGAAAAAGCCAAACCACAATGTGTACTCCTCTTCAAGGGCTCCTGATTCAAGGCTCCTCTGGGTGGTAGGCCTTCAGGGGCTATATATAGGGCAAGGATGAATAACTACAGGAATCTGCTTCTTTAGCTTAAACACTGGCCCCTTTTTCTGGTGCACATGCCAACTGTTTGGGAGCCAAGTGGAGCCCAGCTGGCTTCTCTGCCTGGGGCTTCTTAGTTCCAGACCAGACACTCCCCAGCAGAGCTAGAGACACGGATTATGTGGTCATTGTACACTCACGACTTTCTGGAAATTCAGAGTAACAAAGACTAGCTGCTGCCCTGAGTTTTGCAATACAGGAGTGGAATCATTGGCATGGGCACTGGATAATGGGCAATAGCTTTTTCCTCACCACATTCAGGCTGAAGTCTAGAGAAGGCTGAGGCCCTGTTGATAGCTGGAGACCTGTCAGTATTCAGACACACCAACACTGCACAGCACAGTGCTGTGTAGAGGCACCTGTGTAGAGGTTAGTTTAGGCACTGGAAGCAGAACAGTCACATTAGCATGCCATTCTGCCCTAGGTAATACAACCTGCTGAGCTCATTCAGAGCACCTTTAGCCAGCACTGCCTTGTGCTGTCCCTGTCTCAAATGACCAAGAGATGTAGTTATTGAGCCAAAAATCATTCTTATGGTAGGAACACTTAAGTCTGTGGAGTCACATCAGAAACAATTTCCCTCCAGCTGTGCCACAAAGTGTGTATGTGTAACTAATTGTTGAAGTAACCCTCTCTCTGGCTTGCTCTGTTTTTGCTGTCTAGGCAGTGATACACAGTAGCCGATTTTTAGAGGTGTTGAGCCTGCACCATGCCTAATTGTGAGCAGCATGTATGATAACTCATCTGTCAGGGACTGAACCAAGCACCTGTAACTATTACAGTTTGAGCTGAGGTCTTCAGCCAGAGCTGTTACAGACTCCTGTCCCCTGTGAAACGTGGGGCACACACACACACTGACAAATGGATTACATCCCTGTGCATCTAAGGCAGAACGGGCCCCTGATTATCCACACCCCATTCCCCTCAATTATGACCTATGATGACATAGCCTAGTACATGCCATTTCTGATGCATTATCATTGCCAAGCAGTGCAGCTTCCAGAAGAGCTGATTTCCTCTGCCCCAGTTCTAACCCCTGTCAGTTGTAATCAAGTAATAACCACACAGGGCCCTCTTTGGTATTCAAGAGCTTTCTTGTTTTCTGCTACAGCCTTCATGCCTCTCCCTGAAAGCATTTTCCCTGTACATACTCCAAGCCGCCACCCATTTATCATTCTCCACTTACCAGCAAGGATCTGGAAGATTCCAGTAATGTAAAACCGGCCTCCCTTGGTGAGTGTAAACAGCTGGCAAAAGAACAGGAACAAGGACAGCACGCTGAAGATAATGGAGAGGATCATCATCGCCTGGACAGACTGCAGCCATTCTGGAGAAACAGAAACACACAGTAAGGCAAGGTCAGTCAAGGCTGGGGCAGCAGGGATTTCTCTGCATGGCCAACCAGGCCTTCAAGTGGAAAACATGATGCAAGGTCCATCACCATGGACTTTGGGGGAGTCTGGATCAACCCCAGAGTTGTGTATGTGTCTAGGCAACCCCTACTGAATTTGAGACACACTGATGCCCCCGCTCAGATTCTGTAAGAACATCGAGGGACCAGCTCAGATAGGTTTTTCCAGCTCCAGCTTCTGCAACTTATAGGGAGAACAGACATCCTCCCTTTATCAGACACTAAGTCAGCACAAACATTTCAGGCTTAACACTAGGAAAAACTTCTTCACAGTTAGGGTGCCCGATGGTCACCTCGCTGGAGTCACCTGACCCCAGTTGTCTGTCCTGCCTAGCGCAGGGCGGCTGGACCCGATGATCTTGCAAGGTCCCTTCCAGCCCCTAACAATCTATGAATCTATAAGAAAAGCATCCTAAGTGGCCTCTGCAGAAGCCAACTCCAGTTACAGAAGGAACAGTGACCCCAGGATTGTTAAAGGTGAACCTTAGACAAGCCCTGTGCAATCATTCAAATCACAGTATGGTCTCAGTACTAGTCACAGATATAGGTGTACCCCGGGCTGGCATGGGAAATATAGTAAGATCGCAATTGTTGTCCTGGGTACAGTTCTACCCTAGAGCTGGCATGACATCTACATTATGAACTCAGTGCTGGTATTGTTCTGCCCCAGTGGTAATACAGAAAGAATGGTATGATCTGCGTGCTAACCCTCCCAGTGCTAGCATTAAAGTTGCAATATAATCTCAGTGCTATTTCAGTATGGTGCCAGTGTTGGTATGAAAACTACACTATGATCTCAGTGCCAACTCCAGGTCCCGTATAGGCCCAGCAAAGAAGGTACAGTATATGATCTCAGTGTTAACCACTGGGTCAGTTGTACGTCACTGATGGCAATGAAACAGATAAGAGATTTCGGATTCATCTTGTCCATATTTGCTCAGCCATGGAAATGAGATTTCAAAGCTGCCAAAGAGACCTGAACCGCTCATTTCCATTCATGTACCTCAAAAGGATTGAAAATCATGGATAAAGCATATCTGACAGTGTAACCATAACTGTTTACTTTCTCAGATGTCCCTTCCTGTGAAGATGATGCTCTTAGAGTATTTGAGCTATGTGTTCAGCAACAACCAGTAGTTCTTGATATTTGAGAATAAGACTTGTGGGAAACTAGGAAAACTAGGATATTAGAACATGCCACCTAATCAGCAGGCAATGCGTTCATTTGCAACTCGGAGAGCATTCACGTTCATGTTCATCTACTTTCACATTAGAGCTCCATCCAGGGCCCACAGAAAACAGAAAGACTCTCTTCACCAGACTTTGTATTAGGTCCCTAGAACACAGGTCCATTAGAAATACAAAAGTTATGCACAATGACTATGGGACAGAGCAGGCCAAAGCCACGTGTAAAATAAATCACAAACATACTTGCTTGTCTTTATGGAATTCAGCCCTTAAGAGAGACATTTTATCCATTGCCATACTCAGCTATGATAAAGAAGAGACTAGTCAAACCAGCCTTTGCTCGAGACACTGCTCAGCTATTTCTGCTTCTCACGGTTGTGTAAAAAGAAGTCTACAGTAATAATCTACAATACTGCAACAGTATGATAGTTTGAGATCACACAATGGATCATGCTAATGTAGTCACTGTAAGAAATACTGTAGGGTTTTGTTCCGTTGTTTTTTTCCCCATAAAAACTGACATCAGAAATACTTTGCACTTCTGTAAGAGCCAACATCTCAAAGCATTTCACATTAATCAGTCAGCCAGATCAGGCAGGAGTTATCATTGTTTCATTTAGAGGTAACAGAAGCACAGGGAAGGGAAGTCATTTTATAGAGAAAGCAAGTGGCAGAGCCCATAGTAGGAACCACAGGCCAGCTCCTCAGCCAGTGGGAATACAAGCAGCACTGAACTCTCTTGAATTCAGTGCTCTCACCACTGCACTGCACTGCACTGCACTGCACACCACTGTCTTACTCTCAATGGATATTTTAAACAGGCCACTCTCACAAAGCAGCACTTGTCCATGAGAAACGACTGTTTCTATAAAGAGGGGATTGAAACATGAGCCAATTATAAAATAAAACTGTAGTTTAACTGAAATGTAGTGGTTTTAGCCGCATTGTGGTTTCAGGTTCTGTACCCTGCTTGGCCTGCTCTTTAGCCACATGCCTTCTGGGATAACCAGTGAAAAGCCAGTGTCTAGCTGTCTGTGCTGCTCCACTTGCATGTTATGCAATGAAAAGAAATTTGAGAGCTCAAAAGTCAACATCTGCTCTCATTAACATAGACAAAACTCCCACTGAATCCATGTGAGCTGTACATGTAGAACAGAGAGCACAATTTGGTCCCAGAAGTCTAAATACAGGACTTCAGCCAGATTTCTAATTATAATTCAGGCCTGGATCAGTTTATTTGAGCACCAAGAAGGAAGAGTGAATTCACACTTTCAGAAAAGTCCCATGGAACTTAACAGAAAATGCTCATTTCACTATAGGTTTCCCTGGAACAGTCTATGGACTTTAATAGAAAATTATATTCCTAAAAGAAAATACTATAGCTTCCATTTTGTTTAGTTCACAGGGGTTTAGCATAATTTTTAGCAAACACTGCAGAATATCCATGGGACCCTGTTTGTTTCATTCCTGTTGCAGTCTATTGAGGTTTTACATGAGGACACCTTGAAAGATACACATACTACAAGCCCCAATCCCAACTAAATTCAAATTCCTAGGATTATATTTCTGCTTCCCTAAAGTGTTATGGAATGGGTCCCGATCACATGAGCAAAATTAAGTCACAGGGAGGTCACTCTGCCCATCCCAAACCGTCCTGCCCAAAACACTTACATAATGTCATTCTGCACTGTTAAAAAACGTTACTGCATTTGCTTCCAAAGGAGGGTGCATCTAAGTGCTGGGAAGCAATTCTTGTATCTATCCATTTGTGGCAACATTTGGAATGCAAGAGTTTTCATCATTAGTAATGCTGCAGTGTAAGCAGTTGTTGTTTCAATGATCGTTCTGTAGTTTCACAGTATTTTTTAAAGGCCGTGCAAATAAACCGTTCTGAATGCCTTCTCAATCTCAAGTTCTCCTGTCGGATCAACAAAACCTCAGCCTCGGCACTTTCCTTCAGATCTCCTGCGCTGCAAAACATTTTGGAATGCAGCTGTGCTATCAGTGGGATAAGGCTGTTAAAAGAGCTGCTAATGTAATCAGTCATAAATAAAACATTGAACTCCTTGTACCTCAGCCCTACCCGATGAGCTATCAGGAAGAGCAGCATGGCTAATGGTCTCAGGGCACTGAAGGAAGAACACCATGTTTCTTCTATATGCAGAGAAATGTCGGGGGAGGAAGACAGAAGTTCATAAATGTAAGAGGACTTACAATCATAATTGTTGTCTCTTACCCTAGTAAGCTTTAGATTCCTCCTAGTAATCTTTAAGCTACCAAGTAAGGAAAGAG